>NC_089746.1:54089011-54341511 GCF_040412425.1 Macrobrachium rosenbergii | reverse complement strand
ACTAAACCCGGCGAAACAGTGTAGGTGACTCACTGTTTCGCCGTGTTTAGTACTAGCTCCTGATTACGCATGTTGACTGTAACATATATATATATATATATATATATATATATATATATATATATATATATATATATATATATATATATATATATATATACATATATATATATACAAATGCATGTATATATACATATATATAATATATATGTATATATCTATACATACATACAGGTATATACTTATTTATCACTGTTAAAGAAAATATTCATTTGTGAGCATGACTTTTACTTTATGCTTTAAAAACAACGCAGCTTTCTGAATCTTAAAAGCCTCTGATAAGCACAAAATTTGCCCTTGTATTATTGCACAAAACACATAAATCTTCTTATCTTATCAAAGTGCCAGAAAAAAAATGCATCGAACATCTTCTATCAATCAAAAAAAATTAAAAGTTAAAATGGCCAGAGATAAGAAAACAAGAGCCCAATCTCTCCCCCGTTTGCTTTATGCAAGCGTCGACCGTCCGTCTGTTCCTTGTATGGATAAATATTTCACATTATCATCACTTTAATTCGAGAAGTCAGCAACTAGCCATTATCTGACCGGTCTTGCTTGCGTGCTTGCTAGAGGTTTCGTCTAGTTTTTCTCTATTTGAGAAAGGTGACGTAATTTATTGCAAGCAGACCACTGCACGAGAGGTAATTTTCAAACCTGGTTCGGTTGCTAGCTTGCCATTACACGCTTTATAAAAAAAAAAATCTGCCCTAGAGATATGCAAACCAGAGGACTGACTCTCATTACGGAGGTTGGTACACAATTTGCCTTTGTTAACCTGTCACATGTTACTTTTTCGAAGTCATGTCCTCAATGACTGGAACGCCCTCGGATTTTGTCCATGCATGATTAACCGCCAGTTGACGCTGATTTCGGTTTGAAACCTTACGCTTGGTTTTTCCATTTCTTGGATTTCAGGAAGTCCACCGACAGCAACAGGTAATAGCACATGCTTTGGAACCATTCAAGCATGAACTAAAATCGCTGTCTGCACTTTTTCTACACTGCCGCTGCTACAGGCTTCCCGAGTATACATCTGCCCAACCATGATGTCAAAATACTAAATTAATTCCCTATATAAACTTCTGAGGACAATTTTCATTTTCTGATCTCATACTGACTAATGCCCAAGATTCAGTTAGACACAAGCATTGGCGAATTTGATACCATTCGAAGGTAAAACTGAATAACAAAGAAAAATTTAGGGAAGACTGTAATGCTAAAATCTATAAAACAAAATTCCTTATGATAATCTCAAGATCTTGTCGCATGAACTTACATCAAACTGCTGGAAGCTTAAGAGTTGAGTCACTGCAACGACAGCCGACCTTTACCATCCATATAACATTGTAAGTTTTAGAAGCTTCTAATCACAACATAAGATGAAAACAAGCGTTTCACGGATTCGTTCAAGAAGCAGAGTAAAAAAAAAAAGGAAGAAAAATTATTATGGCCGTCTATAATCCCCGCCGATTTATTCAGGATTGTAAGTACAACTTCAATTATATCCTCAAAGAAAAAAGACTACTTTGTGCGCTCCTAACACCCAGAGCTATTCAAATCTCATTTTCAAAGTCAAGTTTAAAAAAATGTTTTTTTTTTATTTCTGTATCTATTCACGTCGCACTATGTAAAGAATGGCAAGATATCTTATGTACGTTCTTGATCATATATTTAACATAATACTGGCTTAGGAAGATTTTTTTTCCTTTGAAAATATTTTTTATATTTGCTCACTGTGGAAATAATTCTTTATCACTTATGATTTACAGTAAGTGATGTATAATGAAAACCAATTCGCATTTACACTTGTAAGAGTCTGTGAGTGCGCTGTGTGTGTATACGAGAGAGAGAGAGAGAGAGAGAGAGAGAGAGAGAGAGAGAGAGAGAGAGAGAGAGAGAGAATTTTTAATGCAGATGAGCAAGCAAAGAACATCCACTTGCACCGTTGTACAGATAAATCTAATCTCCGACGTATCCACAGAAAAAGCATTATCGTTAAAACTGTCCGCTTTTCCAATGTCAGCGATACTTTCTCGTCTCTCTCTCTCTCTCTCTCTCTCTCTCTCTCTCTCTCTCTCTCTCTCTCTCTAGTTGAATATCTCGTTCTTGCGTTGCATATTCCCGCTGAGTAATAATTTTCTAGTTATTCTGAATCTAAATCAGTGATGCTTTGTTGACAAATCTTCACTTTGTCTTTAACCGTTGAATGATGCTTTGCTTTGAGAAGTTTACTGCTGACCACAGAACATAGGCAACTGAATAAAAAAGATTAAAAAGCAGAACACGAGTAAATATTAAGAAAAACACCTTAACGCCGAGGTAAAAACAAAATACAGCATAATAGTTAATATAGAAGACTGACTGTTATGGGGAAACGGCAGGAAAACTTTAACACGAGGATATTCCGAGTTGGTTAGTGTTTGGATACAATTAGGCCCGCCTTAAGCCAGCTCGAAAGAAAAAGCCTTGAGGTGTGACAGGCAATAGGATGCCTTGCGTGGACTACCGGATTCTGAGCAACCAACAGAGACGATGTTACTGTCTGTTGTCATTTGTCATTACAAATTTTTTCATTCAACCAACAGAGACGATGTTACTGTCTGTTGTCATTTGTCATTACAAATTTTTTAATGACAAAATTTGCGGTTTTGTAACACCTAAATATGTATGAATGAATAAATACATAAAAAAATCTGTAACCGGCTGCATGAGAATGACACAAAATATTCAGATATCGTTATCAGCTTATCAGTGACCTTAAAGAAGACAGATAAGGAAAGAAAAACCCTTAACCCTTCCGAAGGACCATGTAGCACACATTGTATCTAAACTGGTTGAAGTACTGCAAGATAACTTATACGAAATATCATCCCAAAAACTGAGCAGGAACGTTAAGTGGAACTTTTCAGGAACCATAAAGCTTTGCCTTTGAAGTCTGGCAGTCGCACCAATGCACAGACTATCTGGAGGGTGCATACACAGTGTATATATATATATATACATATATATATATATATATATATATATATATATATATATATATATATAAATAAATACATATACTGTATATCTGTACACACACACACACACACACACATATATATATATATATATATGTATATATGTGTGTTACTGTGTGTGTGTGTGTGTGTGTGTGTGTACAGATGAATAATAATAGCCTTGAAAAATAAAACCAACTGAAGCCGAATGCCACAGAGTAGAGAGGCTTAGATGTAAATTCAGAAGTCAATTATTGCGTCTTCCTGTATTCATATTTTAATGCATTGCTGGATATAAAAGTTTCTATGCGGTCGTGAGCGCGTATTTAACCTATCTTATTATTGTATTGGTTAATATATGGGATGGTCGTGAATTTTGTGACGATGTAGTATGCTACAGAACCCTATTAATTAATGGGGCAGTAACATGTTACTTTTTTGAGGTAGGTAATTTTCCAAAATCAGATTGTGAACATTAAAGAATCAGTAAAAAAAAAAAAGTGGGGGAGAGGTGAATTAATCAAGAAGTTCGATTATCAATCGAACCTTGAGTCACGTCAGCTCCGTTAGGAGCGCCCAAGAGAACCAGTTATTTTAAGATTAAAGACAGAAAAATTATGCGACTCCATTCAAGATAAAAATGATTTAGTGCGCTGCTTCTCGACGAGCCATCTTGTACTCCGATACTTGCTTTAGAGCGAAGAATTCCGACAAACGATGGAAAAGCTTGGCATTTCGTGCCTCTGTCAACGGAGGGTTTTAACGTCAACCTCTGCGATGTTGACTTGGAAATACGAAGTTGAACTGCTTTCTGATCGAGGAAATTATCAAATCTTTTTAAAAGGGAATTTTCTTCACTGAACTGAATCCAATTTCGAGGACTTTGCCCTCTCTTTATACGTCCTAATATGTCTATAGGTTTGGGATTACTTATTGCCTTGGGCTGAGAAACAATCCCCATTTTTACGTGTCAATCCTGTGTATGAAAGATATCTACTTTTCCTTTAAACTGCTGTGTTAGAACCGTCAGAATCATCTGCTTCTAATAAACATGGGAGGTAATGGTCTCCATTGAATCATATATCACAGAGGCTCCTCACATCGAGAAGTAGAAAGAACATGAGACAGAGAGAGAGAGAGAGAGAGAGAGAGAGAGAGAGAGAGAGAGAGAGAGAGAGACAAATTACTACTACCGAGCCTACTTATTCCTAGATCTTAATGAATATCCAATACACAATTAGTATCAAAGCATACGTTAATTTCCATTAACTTCCGATACTTAATAATAATGTCAAACGCTCTTGAAATATAGGGAATTTCCATGGCCATCTAAGGCGACAAGAGCATGGGGCTCGTCCCATAATTAAGATTTCGATCACAGGAGTAACAAGTACCAAAGGAGAGTTAAACTCAGGAATAACAACCACACACACACACACACACAGCTTCTCTTAAATATAATCAAGCATCACGGGTACTTGCAACAGACATCAGGCGGTTTAAGGATCAATCTGACCACAGAAACGAACGGGATGAGAGTGAAATATTTTTATCATTTGTAATTCAAGTACCCTGGAATATGGCGGAGACACTCGTTCTTCAATAGTAATTTGGAAAAATTTATAATTGAGCTTTATGTGAAATATATCTGGAATTATTTAAAATATTTTCTTTAAAGCTCTTTAGTTTTTCAGTTTAAAGAAAATTATGTCCAGCTTGCATATTTTATAATATACGTAAGTGTGTATATGTATATATACTGTATATATATATATGTGTGTATAAATATATAAGTATAATACATACATATACAGATACAGGTATATGTATGTATACATACATACACATATATATATATGTATATGTATATATATATAATATATATATATATATATATATATATATATATATATATATATATATATATATATATATATATATATATATATATGATATGACAGTGAGTCATCGATATTCAGCATTAGATGCATAGCAATTAAACCTATTCAGTAAGTAGTCTCCAGGACATCTTAAAATGAGCGTTTAATATGTTGTGACATATTCCTCCAGCTACCTTCCCTCCAAACAGAGATTCTAATGTACACTAACACTGAATATTTTGTCTGATCTAGCTACAATTTTAATTTACTTTCCTTTCTATTTATGACAAACTACAGCTTACTGCCTGGAAAGTGTTACTAAACGTTTGAAGGATTAAACACTTTATGTTTGCGAAAAGTATTAGAGTAGAGAAGTCGCTAAAAGCAGAATGAATGAATGAATATAGAATTTAGGGAAAAACCATAAGGATATCTTAGACAACGACATATCCGTGGAAGATACGCATGTTTGAAATGACGCACGGAAAGAACATTAGAGTAAATTTATCTTGTCATCATGACTCTCTCTCTCTCTCTCTCTCTTCTATTCTTTTCTCCTAACTTTATCCATGATACTGTTTGAGCAGCATATTGGTTTTTAAACATCGTGTACTCGTACTTTCCCTCAAAAAGAAAAAAAACATTTCCATAAATTTCACCGTAAGAAGTTTCATGAAATTGTTTCTAAACATCTTTTATTAACCTGCAGTCTGTTTAAAATGAGAAGAGAGAGAGAGAGAGAGAGAGAGAGAGAGAGAGAGAGAGAGAGAGAGAGAATATTGAATTAAGGTGTATTCACTTTAATCATTTCGAAGGAAGGACAACAGATCATATATTTCCTTGATTAATGATCTAATTCTCAGTGGTAATGAGGTCCAATATTTCACTGACCTCAGATTCATGGGACAAGGCGTTTCTATTTTTTAATCCGTTTTCTTATGATTTACTTTTTCTTCTCTTTTCTGTATTTTTAAAATCTTAGGTCACTTCAGAAAAGTGTTTTAATATATATATATATATATATATATATATAGTGTGTGTATATACGAGTATACATACATATATCTGTATATGTATATATTATACTTATATATGTATACACACACACACACACACACACACACACACATATATATATATATATATATATATATATATATATATATATATATATATATATATATATATATATATACTGTATATATATATATATACATACACATATACACACATACGTATATCATAAAATATGCAAGTTGGACATAATTTTCTTTAAACTGAAAAACTAAAGAGCTTTAAAGAAAATATTATTTTAAATAATTCCAAATATATTTCACATAAAGCTCAATTATAAATTTTTCAAAATTACTATTGAAGAACGATTTCTTCCTCAGCAGGAAATTCTTTCGAACACAAAAATTTTTCCATCTAAAATAAATGATCTCATAAACAGCCGGGATGTTTTGCATTTGATAACCGTTTCCCACAAGGACGATACCCTTTTAATATTCTCTAGGTTCCCTAAAGAAAAGATGTAGTAGAGATTGTGTCATTATTCTTATGAAAGAGTAACGATAAATGTAAATCATATAAGGAGAATCCTTCCACTGATTCGTATTCATAGGAGACAAAGCACTAAATCACACTCCCGAAAGCATCGTAGGACACGGCAGCATCCTCGAGTTATGTGATGCATTAACGATAATCATAGCCACGACAGTAAATAATAATAATAATAATAATAATAATAATAATAATAATAATAATAATAATATTATTATCATTATTATTATTGTTACTACCTCCAAGAACATATTAACTGAAGAGCGTATAAGGCTAATAAATATGAATGTTATTTGTAATGCTAATCATTATAATTACTGCTAATAATTGTTAATAAGAGAGATAATTTTTTCTGATGCATAATATTATTATACCGAGTCCTATTACACTGCACTGCGTCTTCCCGTTAATCTTTACAGTAAGAAATTATTAGAATTTTCAGGTCATCAGTCACAGTATGTACGACTTTGTTTACTCATGGCATCGAAATAAAACCGGGTACTTAATGGTTTTGAAATTTCCAGCTTAATAAAAAACAAGCTGCATTCATCAAAGTAAAGGCTCACAGACCAAGAAGACACTAGAACATATGTAATAAATCTGGTTGACAACTGGGTAACGTAAAAACCAGGAAGAGAACTGAACATGTTCAACAAATCTGGTTGCCAACAAAGTACCGCAAAAACCAGGACGAAAACTGAACATGTTCAACAAATCTGGTTGACAACAAAATACATTAAAACCAGGAAGATAACTGAACATGTTCAAAAATTCTGGTTGAAAACAAAATAATGCAAAAACCAGGAATACAACTGAAAATGCTCAACAAATCTGGTTGACAACAAAATACTGCAAAACCAGGAAGAGAACTGAGCATGTTCAACAAATCTGGTTGACAACAAAACAATGTAAAACCAAGAAGACAACTAAACATGTTCAAAAAATTCTGGATGAAAACAAAATAATGCAAAAACCAGGAATACAACTGAAAATGTTCAACAAATCTGGTTGACAACAAAATACTGCAAAACCAGGAAGAGAACTGAGCATGTTCAACAAATCTGGTTGACAACAAAACAATGTAAAACCAAGAAGACAACTAAACATGTTCAAAAATTCTGGATGAAAACAAAATAATGCAAAAACCAGGAATACAACTGAAAATGTTCAACAAATCTGGTTGACAACAAAATACTGCAAAAACCAGGAAGAGAACTGAGCATGTTCAACAAATCTGGTTGACAACAAAACAATGTAAAACCAAGAAGACAACTAAACATGTTCAAAAATTCTGGATGAAAACAAAATAATGCAAAAACCAGGAATACAACTGAAAATGTTCAACAAATCTGGTTGACAACAAAATACTGCAAAAACCAGGAAGAAAACTGAACATGTTCAACAAATCTGGTTGACAACAAAATAATGTAAAACCAAGAACACACTTGAACATGCCCAATAAATCTGGTTGACAAAAAAAAAGTAATATAAAAACAAACCAACATGATTAGACACTTCTCAGCAATGAGACCATGACCGAGGGCAATGACCTCCAAAACCAAGAGACAATACTCCCTTCATTCTCTCTCCCAGGCGTTACCCTCTGCGGCCAACATACCAAGAACTTACTTTCCAAGAAGGCTGAATTAAAAAGTAACGCGTGTGCGCATTATCGTAAATGCTACGTCCGACAGGTGATATTTCACAGACTCTCACGTCAAACGGTAAGTTTGCGGAATTAAAAGGTAAGGCAGGTGTGCCGTAATAAAATCCGTACTTAGCTTTACACAGTATGCTCGCTGAGGTCTAATATAATTTGATACGATTACCGAATGCAGGTCCGTGCGCAATTACTATCCCCATTAAGAAATAATTGATGGCTTATGCTCACTCGTTATCGATGCTTGTTCCTTTGTTAACCCGTTCGGTCTCTCTCTCTCTCTCTCTCTCTCTCTCTCTCTCTCTCTCTCTCTCTCTCACAGAAGCTGTTAAATATTCTAGCCACACTTCTGCAATGTTGATATAATTATAATGCCACAGCTCGAAAAAAAATACTACCTAACGGTATGAAAATCTTGTTTTAACTTAATTTAGATCTTTATTGATTTAATTAACTGCGCATCCAGTCAGTGCTAGGAAGACAGGTACATTCCATTTAATTCCGCAGCGTTTCCGCATTCTTAATGTACTGTTAGGCTACTCGTGGTTTGCGTATCTGTAAACATGTGAACACTGATCATAGCTAATAGAAATAATTTCAGAACGGAAGATGTAAAAGCAAAGAGACTTTGAAATCTCTTATCTATCAGATCTCAATGAGGCCTCCATCAGAACTTCACGCAGCTCCTAAGTAAACATGACAGGCGCTGATATAATGTAAACATCAGAAGTGACGGGGAAAAAAAGTAATTAGAAAATTATCATTCTGAAATTCTACACCGCCGATTCAAACGTGAGGAAATATTCTGATTGAGCAACAGTTATATGAAAGATTAACCGATTTCATTAGGTTGGCGTTATGATTACTCTGGTATTATAAAATTAAAGACTATAAACTGCAATCATCCGGAGTGTGTAATTGTTGCCGTCGATAAAGCTGGCCTTATACCAGCAGGGATTTTTGCCCTTGAAGCAACTCGTAATTCTCTATACCAGTCAAAAAAAAAAAAAAATCTGTATACTCAAATCGCTCTTTCGTTCTTTATTATGACATGAAAATGCTCTCTTTTCCCGGGATTTTAATTAAGCGCGACGCGTAATTATTTACGCTAACAAATAGAGGTACTAACTGATGAAATGTTTTCCTCATATCGTTCAATTAGACAGCCTCAAAAAAAAACTCCCTTGCAACGATAATGGCCTCTAGGATAATCCTACCCAGAGAAGTGCATTGACTCTTGCAATCCCCCCTCCCCCACCCCTCTCTCTCTCTCTCTCTCTCTCTCTCTCTCTCACTCTCTCTCTCTCTCTCTCTTCACCAGCAATCGAGCTAAATTAGGGCTTTTGCGCTATTAAGCAGAAAAAAAAAGAAAGTCGAAAATATTTGTCAGATAATTCATCACTTTCTTGCACAAGAGAATAACCGGTATTATGGACGTGCATCTGCCAACAGTAAATAAGCTGTCCATCACCGGCCCTGGATCTTCATCATAAAAGAAGGACCCACAGAGACACTAAATGATAGCCGAAGAGGGGGAGGGGGGAAGGATAATGGAATGTATCGAAGTGCACTTGAGTATTGCAGCTGCATGTGCCAGCGCTATCGAGCCACGATCTGGCGACATTTACTCACTTGGAGACCTTTTGCTTTTACAACATGCAGCGCTTGTATACGTTTGGTTTCAATAGTTCTTATTTATTGTGAATGATATTGTATATATTCACATGATACAAACCCTAAATGACATTTACTTCAAAGCAAGGGACTGCAAAAGAATACAGATGAAACTAAATAAATATATATATATATATATATATATATATATATATATATATATATATATATATATATATATATATATATAAAATCTACAGTAGCATCCACTTTAATAAATCTTGACTATAAGGACGAAATGTACTTGAAAAAAATGTATACCAATACATTTCGTCTTTATAATCAAGATTATTACCGTGATCCTGCTGTAGATAACTGAGAAGCACGATGCTATGTTTTTATGTTTCATATATATATATATATATATATATATATATATATATATATATATATATATATATATATATATATATATATAAATATATATATAATATATATATAAATATATATATGTATATGTATATATAAACAGTGTTCACTGAAGATACTGAGGATGCATGACATTAAAAGTTTTTATAGTTGAAGCTTATCTTAAAATACAGGGACGAAGAGAGACTAGTTCAATGTAAAAGTGTTGTCTAGGTAATAGTTCATTGTCTCTATGGATGCAATGATGCGAGAAGTCAGGGAAGGGATGTTATTCGAAGGTGGAAAGTGGTGGGATAAAAAAAAATGATCATATACCAGAGATTGTATGTAACCTTAATGCTATTTTAATGAAATAAGAAACAAGGGCGCAAGTCTTGAATTCAAGAATTATGACCTCATGTTTCAAATATACACACATATATCTATATATATGTCTATATATATATATATATATATATATATATATATATATATATATATATATATATATATATATATATATATATATATCGCTTCGATGTCATTACATACTGCTTGTATTAAAATTAACAAAATCTGCATATTGTGTCATGTAAAGTGATGTACTGAGAGCATCTAGCAGTAAAAAATTTATGTTAAGCATTTTTTAGCATGATAAATAAATGAGTGATTACAAATGAACACTCAGAAATTAGTGACACAGTCATGCTAACCAATTACCAGTAAGCATTATCACGTCATACCATTCTATCCACTTATCAGTTGAGTAAAAGATTAAAAAAAAAAAAAAGCTTCATCACCTGAGTAAGCGAAGTGTGGCCAGAACCACAACAAGAGATTGTTTTTCTTGGCTCCAACAGACCAACGGACTGAAATCATTTGAAGGGGACACTAAGTACATACAGTACATATACGTGTATATGTATATACATATATGCTGTATATATTTAACGAGAGAGAGAGAGAGAGAGAGAGAGAGAGAGAGAGAGAGAGAGAATCGATAAGCATAGTCCTTGAAGAGGTTTTTAAATAACTTTTTTCCTCTGGTTAACCAAAATGATAACAGCATCTAGACTATCGCGTGTACTTATTGACTGCATAAAGACCAGGCTTTTGCAGCCATATACTGTATATATACGCATGTGCCATGCGTATACATCCGTAGGTAAATATGCATACATCAGAATCTAGGGAGCTTTGTTTCTTTCGGATACACAGCTTCCATGTACGGGAACAAAACAGGGCAAAATATAAGATTTGATATCCTACTTAGAAAATTTGAACCCGCTTTTTGTTCGATAATTTCATTTTCTAATAAGCAATTTTCACGTTGCAAGACTTCGTTGCGATACATTATGATACAATATCCATTCGTGAAACTTACTCTCGAAATGTTTGTCGTTACGGTAAGATCTGGAAAATGTACAAAGAGTTTCTGTGTTAAGAGAACCATCTTTAAACGTACATTATTGATCTCACCTATTTAAAATTACATAAAGTAATCGCACTGTTTCATATCACGGTGCATTACTCATCCGTTCACGTTCAAAATTCAACGTGTGCCCTTCCAACCAATGGTTCCCTTAAGTGAGAAAATTTTGATACCATGACAATTTAAACCACCAACTAAATGCAGATAAAATCCAGCTGGAAATGATAATTTTTCACTCTATCCCTCCCACTCAATGAGCCTATGATGGTAAATTTGTTTATTTACGGCAAGTTCTCTACAGTATATAAGGACTAAAAAGAGATTGATATCATCCTTGAACTGGTGAGAGGCAACAAGACTGATTCATCCTTGAACTGGTGAGAGGCAAGGCCGTATCTAAGTAAATCAGATAAGCTTAGTGACCTGTCTACAGTACATATATTTGGGTAACAACGTACCGCAAGGCAACTAACTACCCCTGGCCCTACATACCGGGAAGGAAAGGCCCCTAACAGACAGAAGATGGAATACAGAATCAGGCCAAAGTAAAGCACTGGGACCTATGAAATCATTCAGCGCTGGAACGAAAATTGACAGTAAAAAGGTTTGAAAGGTGTAACAGGAGGAAAACCTCGCAGTTGCACTATGAAACAACTGTTAAAGGTGGAAAGTAAGATGGAGGAAAGAGATTATGAATGTAGGTACAGTAAAAGAAATGAAAGAGGTTGCAGCTAGGGAGCTGAAGGTACGCTGCAAAGAACCTTAACTAGTGCCTACGGTGCATCGCATGAGGTGCACTAACGGCACTACTCCCTAACGGGGGGGACAGGCCCCTAGCAGGAAATATCCTTGTTTGCTCTTCTATGAGAACCCTCTGTTTCGTTCTGCATTTGTTTCAAAGGTTCACTGAGATCTGTTTGTGCCTCGTGGCTTCCCATGAAGGATGTAATTGTGATGCCCACTTGGCTTGCCTGGCGCGTGACTGTTGTAAACAACATGGCATGCGTGGAGTGGAGAGCACTTTGTGCTGGTTTCTCCGTCGTGCTCTATATGCATATGTGATTACTGATGGGGTTTTGAAAAATGTAAACTCTTCTATTGCTCCTTCTAATTCTGTCATTTCAAGTTCCGATGAAATTTCGCGGAAGCATAGACACTAGCTCATTTTTAAATACAACCTACAGCACTTAGGTTTTTTGGCCTTCACTCTTGTTCTAACTACTATTTCTACAGGCTCTGCTAGATGCCACGATTTTAAGATGAATAGTAACGGAGATCTTTCGTCAACTATGCTGTAAATCGGCAGAATCATCTCAATAGATGATAATTTTTCCTGCGCCTTATCTCGCAAGACAACTTAACTTTTCTTGGCGTCATTCCATGAGAAAAACGCCATGATGAAATAGACATGAAACTAATTTACCATTGTAGCAGCTGTTGTTACTGTCGCAATCAAAGCGTCATCGACCTGCACCACCATCATCATTATTTTTAGCATTTCTGAATTCTCGTCCAGTCGCGATTCGCAGATGTTTCACCGACAAGGAATGAAAAATGCCCCAACACACGATGTCACTGTATTTCACTTTCTACACTTTACCCGGGGTTTTCATCTTCGCTGGCCTATTCCAAAACATTTTCTTTCCCCAAAAGATAATCTGCACAGCATTAACCTGAGATTATCTTTTCCCGAAGTCAGGTCAACATCTGCGTCTTAGTGCTTATCTGCTTCTCGCACAAATGTCTGTTAACTGCTTTTGTTTGTCCGTTTGTCTCTTATTTGTTTGTTAAGAGTGTGACCTTCCACATCCTCCCCTCGAGTTCGACGACCTACGAGCGCGAGCTGGAGTTGATAATGGAAGCAGCGGGTTTTAGCTCGTTCGTGCATTAAGCCATGGTTGCAGTTTCCGTTAGAAATTATGCCCATTATCGTTCCTCGCGGGTATTATCGCCCGATATAAGAATAGTTGACATGACAGTCTGATACACGCGAACAGGAATCAAAGAGAGAGAGCGGGGGTGGGGGAGAGTAAGGGTGGCTATTAACTGCCTATTCAAATTCTAGTTTATAAGCGCATAGTGACCGCTCTGAAAATATACATCATATATTTTTTTAAGTACCGGTTGTTCTATGATTGCAAGCACCGCTGTATTTTACCAAAGTAATGTTAAAATGCAACATGCATATTCATCAGACTTCTATGAGCAAGACGATCAAAGATAGCACTGATGAAGGCATGAATAATTGGCAAAAATCTCTCCTGGACGTTTATGTTCTCATTTAAATAATTCTCACCTAATATTCTCCTTCCCTCTCACCTATTATTCTCCTTTTCTCTGCTATTTGGCTCTGATGGTTGGCCAAAGTCCAAAAGTTTACACCAAGCCCCTTACCCTCTCTTAAACCTTACCACACCTACGAGAGGGGCTTTGGGCAAGAGCCTGGGTAGCATAAGGCCATCTTAATCTGAACCACAGACCCGCCAATCTGCTTATATCTATCTATTTACATAATGATGCACTTCTATGATTCAATCGGCAGTGAAAGGCTAAAGGATAGTAGAAGAAGGTTGTTCTAAAGATGGCTGTTCTACGGGAACCCCCTGAGTTTCACGAAAATATGATTCCACCGGTATTCGACGAAAATCATTTCCCTACGAATAAACACTGTTTTCAAAATTCTGATGTAAGGTATAAAAAACCTAACAAGCGTAAAATGACAAACATTCCCGCTCGTCGACAAATTCCGGAATATATTCTACTCTAAAGAAGCCTACCCTAAAAAGCCAAGTTTTAGCTAATATAGTGACAGTTAGCGTTGTTTACTTCTGGTAAAATCGGTCCCCGCAAGCTAAAATTACTGGTATTCAAGTAAACATCACTTCCTATTAGCTTTCAAATGAAGAAGATAACGCGAACGTTCGGATGACAATGACTGCGGGTGTCATTTAACTTACAAAAGCAAGAAACGCGATTCTTTCCGCAGAGTTCAAGAGATTCGAATCGGCTGTGGCAACGAACCCTGATGCTCACTTGTCTAGTAGGTTTCAGCGTCTTGTTCTGCCTCTCACATCATCTCGTGTCCAGAGACATTCGTATAAGTTCATTAATTGATGGGCAGACCCGTTAGTGAATTAATCCTTAAATCTTGTTTGATCACTGCATCAGGATACACGGACTGTTTGAGGCCAAAGCTAAATCTACTGTTTTTGAAAATAGTGAAGATATTTGCTTTTTAAATACAGATGGCTATTACAAAATAAGGCTAATGTTGAAATAATTGTTAGAATCTATTTATATTTTCAGCGTGAAATACAAAAGCACCAAAAACCTGATTCCCTGAAATACTGTTTATAATTGTATTTATCTAATTTACACTTTCCTTAACGACAGGGATCTTTTGAGCATGACCTTAGATGACCCGGGCTAGTCAAGTCACTGAGGATGCTGAGGTAATTTGAACATGAAAAGTCCGTTCTTAAATGCAAAGGCCGATGAAACGCGCAACCATATGTCCCTATCTTGCCCAGGCCCGATGAAATGTTTATAATAAAAGAAATAATCAGAAAGAATGCAAATATTGCAGGTTGTCCGTTTACAGCAGTGAATAAAGTTTCTTTACGTGAAAATAATTCGATGTCTTTACGTGAAAATAATTCGAAAGAGTTATTGTATATATCAAACTGCATCAAAACTCTTCTAGGTGACAGGAAATTTTAAACTATATCGTCACTTAATAGAGAGAGAGAGAGAGAGAGAGAGAGAGAGAGAGAGAGAGATACATAAACTTCAACGCGCTTTCATAAAGAATTTCCAATAAGCAGTTAACGCGATATCTCCGGTGTACTGCTCTAGGGGCATCTTTTAGCAGCTATTGGCAACCACTTTCTCTCTCTCTCTCTCTCTCTCTCTCTCTCTCTCTCTCTCTCTCTCTCTCTCATCAAGGGAAAAACGGTGCAGTCTGACTTATAATTCTTCTATAATTTCGAGCGGCATACAAAGTGAGATTCAGTTTCTCATTTCGTCTTTAAAATTAATTAAAAGAATAATTTTTTACTGGAATAAGCTAAACCACACAAACATCACTGGCTGAAGAGCATAGCTTATCCACTTGAACAAAAAAAAAAAAAAAAAAACACTAAATAAGAAATAAAAGAAACCAATCCATATAAGTATTCACGGTGCATCATAATGCGAGAGTGTGACAGCTTTATGGTTTTTGCCGACTCATTTTGAGTAGATTTCTCGCGATAAGAATCCCGGAGAGAACAGCGTCAGACATCATGGCATAATGGGACCCGCTGCATCAGTCAGGTTGACGAGGGACAAGAATCTGCCGCTCATCCTCTCCGAACAAGGTCTCCTCTGCCGTGTTGTTGATGACAACGAAAAAAAAAGTAACAAAAAAAAAAATCCAAAAAAGCAGAGCGTCTGCGTCACATAGTAAACATGGTTGACAAGTTGCATTCTTGCTTTACACTCAGGTTTAGAAAGAATTTCCTTTGCACTTTCAAAAACTGCCACAGTCACGTTAGTTGACTCGGTGGCTTCGATATGATATAAAACATTCAGGAGATTTTCAGTGGAGGCGAACGTATTTCCGTGAAAATCGCCGAACGTAAATATTTTTCTTAATTTTAAAAGAACTAATCGTCTTTACAAAGTTCACTTCTTTCTCCATATCCTTGAGCTATGCAGGATGAAGACTTGATAAAAATTATATACTGCAGACACGAATTTAACAAGGACCAATAACAAATTTAATCATAAATACTTGGTGTTACCTTTTTTTATACCATTTAAATATATATCTCCTCTAATGTTTCCAAAAAGCTAGACATCATTCTGAAGACTTACGCATCCACACTAATAGTGACATATCTCCACAATACTCAAACATAGGCAATATATTAGATGCGATGCAACCTCTGTTCAACAAAGGCCATTGTGCAAAATTTAGCCAATTATCGCAAGATTCCCTTTTTGGTCCTTTTCAGAAGAAACTTCCACTAACAACTATAGAAACTGTAGTTTATAACTTGTGCATGCTACTCGGTTTTTCGTTTACTTCATTTCCACATGCTCTGTATCAACGGGAAACTTCCATACTATACAGTGCTATATACATATATATATATATATATATATATATATATATATATATATATATATATATATATATATATATATATATATATATATAAATATATATATATATATATATATGTGTGTGTGTGTGTGTATATATATGTATGTATACATACATGCATATATAAAATATGTATATATATAATACTTCAATAAGATCTGGGAGTTGAATCATCAGTCATAAGCTGATGTCCTTTGTCAAAAACAAAAAAACTTTACGCTCATGCTATGCTAGGCTTCTACTGGCACCGGACTCCACTTACAATATTCAAAGATTACATATTAAGGGGGCAAAAGTACAAAGCACTAGTGTGCATGTGTGCAAAAGAAAGTGAATTACATTTTGGCCATTAAGCCTAATCACACTTTGTATAAATAAAAAGATAAAGAAAATGGCGACTTGAAAGCTCGCCTCCTTAACAAGGCAGAAAAAGGTCTATAGTGCTTCCTTCTTTACATTTTATTTTCCTTGGGGCTGGGTTGTTAAAGGGTATCAAGCTGACCCTTCCATTATCCTTAGTTCTGAATTAAATAAATACACAATAGAGCATAATAATGTAGTTCTGGAAAGACGTGATAAGAAACAGATGAATGTGGACACACCTGGCATATTCACTGGAAACTATGCCTTACAAAAACGCCTCCTTTAAGTGATTATTCATAACTTTATTATTTATTTTATTTTTTTTTATTTCTTGAGTATTATTTTAATATTCTAATATGAAAGAGTTAACTGCGTGAGAAGTTTGATATGAATAGCAGCGTTTGTAAATCGGTGTTACTGGATTTCCAAGTTGGTCTTGACTTTGTTCTCTGTGAGACTGAAGACTCTTCTGTCGATAAATATATTGTATAATTATAGTACATGCATATATTTCGCAAGACTCAAGAGACTCCGCGCCCACGGTGGACAGGAAACTTCCACCACTTCAGTACGATATGAAAATTAAATTCATATATAGCTTCACTCCATTCCGATCCGAAAATTAAATTCGTAAATATCACCTTCACTTCATGGCGATTTGAAAATTACATTCAGAAGTACCATCTTCAATTCATGACGATATGAAAATTGCATTCATAAATATCATCTTCATTTCATTACGGTATGAAAATTACATTCATGAATATCACCTTCACTTCATGATGATATGAAAATTATATTCATAAATATCATGTTCACTTCATGACGATATGAAAATTACATACATAAGTAACTTCATTCCATTACGATATGAAAATTACATTCATAAATATCATCTTCACTTCATGATGATATGAAAATTATATTCATAAAGATCATCTTCTCTTCATAACGATATGAAAATTACATTCATAATAACTTCATTCCATTACGATATGAAAATTACATTTATAAATATCACCTTCACTTCATTACGATATGAAAATTACATTCATAAATATCATCTTCACTTCATGACGATATGAAAATTACATTCATAAATATCAACTTCACTTCATTACTATGTGAAAATTACATTAATAAATATCATCTTCACTTCATGATGATATGAAAATTACATTCATAAATATCATCTTCACTTCAAGATGATATGAAAATTAAATCATAAATATCATCTTCACTTCATGATGATATGAAAATTACATTCATAAATATCAACTTCGCTAATCATGGCCAAATCTGTGTTGTCGTTTTCAGCATGGCATAACAAATGCCAATCAATGGCGTCTTATCAGTCTTCCAGGTTATCACTGCCGGGAAAATATTATCTGTAAGGGGAATGGAACAGCAACAATATTCTCACCTGTCTTCGGGCTAACAATTACCTGTGGAGAGGATGGTCAATGAGAATCCTGCAGATATAAGTATTATGACCACAATCCTTATTGAATTGTTTTAGGGCGTTGACCTAAACTCCCGATGGATTATAGCATCAGTAATTATGTTAAGGAAATTACTTTCCTATTTTGCTAGTGTATTTTCAATACACTAATTACGGAAACCGATGAAGCAAGATGGGCACACGAATGAACAAGTCCAAATGAAAAAGTAAATAAATCACCTAAGGAGCAAAAACGTTGTTCATTGTGGTTTTGATGATAATTATAAGCTAGATTTAGCCTCTACAAAAATAATCAATTGGCACGAGATATTTTGTTGGTAATGTCCCTCCCGACATCGCTTGATGCAGATTCGAGATACTTTCACTTGAAAAACCACAAAAATTAAATTAAAGTAAATGTCTCCCGAGCCGGTAGTCTACTCTGTTTAAAAAAAAAAAGTGTTTTACTCTTAACATTCATTTCTTGTAGCAGAATGAATTTCTTGCCAAAGCTTGACTCCCTACAAAAGGAAAGGCTGAAAAACAGGACAAAATTAAAAATTTTGACCTCTTGCTTCTTTAAGTCTAACGGTTCCAGTGATAACATGCACTCAAGGGGAAGTTCATCTTGCAAAGAGGCACCGATTTATTGCGCGGCAAGAGAGATAGCAGGAAGATATATAGCATTTCCATCCTATCAGCACATATTTACACATACATTCCTCGACTTGCGGTATAAATAACAAATATCCAAGACCCGTCAGAAGCTTCCGTTGCTGACCACAAAAAAAAAAGGGGGGGGATAATAATGCGGAAGGTGGACATTAACAGGAATAAATCGAAGGGTCCTTGACCTCCGAGAGGCTTCTACCAGATCGGGGTGGGCGGAGCCAGCGCCTTACCTGGCCGGGAAGGAAGACCTGGGTTTGTCACACTTCATCCTGCAGTGCCCGGAGAGTCATACACAGGTCCCGAGAGCTGCTGGAGTAAGAGAACCCACTTCTAGTTTTGTAGCCAGCTGTGGTGGCTTCCTCGCTCAGGTGTGTATTGGGTTACCTTTTCGTCTTAACACCTATCTCAGCTACTTTCGTCAGCATACTTCATACCATGGTTATTGTTGCTTTTTGGTGGGAGGGGGGAAGGTTAGTCTGAGAAACCTACAATAACGGCCATACGATGGAAAATAGAAGAACAATTCCTTAACATAATTAGTGGCGGTGTTATCCTTCGGGAGTTTAAGATAATTAAAAACCGAATTGTTGTTTTTCATGTGCATATCGGCAAGATTCTCACTGACATCTATTCCATCATGAGCACCTTACAGCAATTAAAAATTGAGTGTCAGCAAAAAATGCAATTACTTGGCTTTGTTGGCCACCAACGAAAAATGCAGAGACCACTTCAATTTAATTAAAACACATTTCAGTCTTGGATTCTACATATAACTTAGTTTTTAGACCAACATTTTAAAGCATATATTACTATAAAACTTATATACATGTGTGGTGTGGAAGTGCCTTTTTAAAAGTAAAAAATTAGTGAAAACATCTCTTCACGAAATAAGACAAACTTGATTATCCTCTCTCTCTCTCTCTCTCTCTCTCTCTCTCTCTCTCTCTCTCTCTCTCTCTCTCCCCTGACACCGGACCTTTCAATACAAATACGTTTATTGTTCTAATGGCCATCATCTCGATGGATGATCTACGATTCAGTATTCCATCTCGATCGTTCCCGACACCAAAAACTTCCCCATGAATCACAACAATTATGCTAATGTTTTTTATCTGACTCTGGGTAAGGACAATGCATGTGACTGTTGTTCCAAATTGTTGCAATGATAATGAACAGCTGATTACCTGTCATGAAAATCTGCACATATCTATTTTAATTTTCTTAAAACCACGTTAGCATTCGAATAGTCAGATACGTTTAATTTGGTCATATCGTGATGGGGAAAACGCGTCAGGAAAAAATGGAAAATAATTCTGTGTTGCTCGTTCGAAACTTGATGCACGTTCCTATCTTTTCCAGAAGTTTGTTTGTTTGTGCATACAGCAGGAATTTTCTAAAAACCGTAAATATTATTATTTCATTAATAATATATTATTCCCCGACAGACGTTGACCATTTCACCTGCCGACTGGTTTTAACTAAAACGTTTATTGTGCTAATATATTAAGTAAGTTAATGACCACTATCTTGGTAAAAAAAAAAAAGTAAATACTATTGCCACTCTCCCCTTCTTGTCATTTTCATCTCGTGATTTGCGTATAAGATATTTGTTCTTATTCTCCTTTTCTGTGACATCTGTGGGTGTTACTGCTATTTGTTACATACAGCATGCTAAGTACATTTTGAAAATCAAGCAAAAATCCCCATTCCTTGAATTGCCTACGCACTCAATTTTGTCCAGTATGATGATATTAATCTCACTGACATACACTGACCTTTCACGCCCTTTCAGAGGATGAAAGTCTACCTGTTATGCCTCTATCTTGGATGTCTTTCGACGCCATCGCTCTCACTCTCAAATGTTCTCTTCAAGACTACTGGTAAGAACAGACTTTTTTTTGCGCTTATATTTGGCTCCATGAATTTAAACATCGACGTCCAACTGAATCATTTGCTGAAATTATTAATGGTGATAAAATAAGGTCCATTTATTTTGTGTAAATCTTTGTAAATTGTTCATATACACCTAAAGTCCTCAAACTTTAAGAGGACTTCTGCCCTCATCGTCAGAGGGAATGAAACTAATCTCGTTCCCTCTGACAGATTTTAAGTGTACTTCAACGGCACACCAAGAAAAGGGTCCCATTTTATCCTCATCTCTAATATCATTATCACATTCACTGTTGTTGTTATTGTTGGTTGCAGATACCCGATACCCTACACTTATAACGAAGGATGTAAGAGTGAAATGCACTGCGGAAGGCTCCTTCCCCCACCCGGCGAGCTGTACATGGTACTACAGGTAATTCTTGTGTTGTGAACTGCTCATGCAAATATCGATCATAGCCACATTAGGATTAATCTTCGACTTGGAATGCATAGTGGTAAGGACTCATAAGTCCTTCCACTGGATACTTAAGATTTCTGTGACCTGCATCATTCATTAGAAATGAATTAACTTGAGTCTGATTTTGCACCATTAGTGCGATAGCAATTTAGCTTCATGCGTTTACTAGGTATTCTTCCATGGTTTTACTTCCTGCTCAAATGGTCAAGAGAATCATTTTAATGATATACTGTATCCTTACATTTTTCATGTAAAAAGTTAGACTTAACAACAACGTCTCAACTGACCTCCTACTTTAGTTTATTTATATATAATCTTGTTTTAAATTTACTACTTTCATTTAAAACATGCGTTTCACTACTATTCCCTTATTTATTTTCACATATGGCCATTGACAGTCAAAGTAAGTTCTCTTAATTCCATAGATATGTAATATAGATCTGAATAATGGGTAAAAAAACAGGAAGTGCTTTTGATTGAAAAATCGAGTGGCTAACAAAAATACTTGGGGCGCCATTATTTTCCGTTTGTTTCTCCTTTTTTCGTGATGTGTGAAAGTACAGCACTGACCGCCCTTATTTCAGATGTGTGGACAGAGTGAACTCCGGAAAATTTCAAGTGTTCTTCTTCATGTGTGAGAATGGGACCGTCTTTTCCGATGAGCTGGATCAGTGTGTATTTGGCAACCCAACATTGTGTGAAGGAAATGTAGGGACTTTTCCGCCCATCGCTCCAGGGTCTGGAATTGCAGGAGGTGTCAAACCTGTAGCTCCAGCTCCTGTAACTCCAGGGGGTGTAAAACCTGTGGCTCCAGCGCCTGGAATTCTAGTTGGTGTCCAACCTGTAGCTCCAGCTCCTGGAATTCCAGGGGTGTCAACCAATAGCTCCAGCTCCTGGAATTCCAGGGGGTGTTCAACCTGTAGCTCCAGTGCCTGGAATTCCAGGGGGTGTCCAACCCGTAGCTCCATTTCCTGGAATTCCAGGGGGTGTCCAACCCGTAGCTCCGGCTCCTGGAATTCCAGGGAGTGTCCAACCTGTAGCTCCAGCTCCTGGAATTCCAGGGGGTGTCCAACCCATAGCCCCGGCTCCTGGAATTCCAGGGAGTGTCCAACCTGTAGCTCCAACACCGGGGATTCCAGGGGGTGTACAACCTGTAGCTCCAACACCGGGGATTCCAGGGGTTGTACAACCTGTAGCTCCAGCTCCTGGAATTCCAGGGGGTGTCAAACCTGTAGCTCCAGTGCCTGGAATTCCAGGGAGTGTCCAACCTGTGGCTCCAACGCCGGTGATTCCAGGGGGTGTCCAACCTGTAGCTCCGGCTCCTGCAATTCCAGGGGGTGTCCAACCCATAGCCCCGGCTCCTGGAATTCCAGGGAGTGTCCAACCTGTAGCTCCAGTGCCTGGAATTCCAGGGGGCATCCAACCTGTAGCTCCAGCGCCGGGGATTCAAGGGGGTGTGCAACCTGTAGCTCCAGCGCCCGGAATTCCAGGGGGCACCCAACCTGTAGCTCCTGGAATTCCAGGTGGTATCCAACCTGTAGCTCCATCTCCTGGAGTTCCAGGGAGTGTCCAACCCATAGCTCCATTTCCTGGAATTCCAGGGGGTGTCCAACCCGTAACTCCATTGCCTGGAATTCCGGGTGGTGTCCAACCTGTAGCTCCAGCTCCTGGAATTCCAGGGAGTGTCCAACCTGTAGTTCCAGTGCCTGGATTTCCAGGGGGTGTCCAACCTGTAGCACCAGTGCCTGGAATTCCAGGGAGTGTCCAACCTGTAGTTCCAGTACCTGGAATTCCAGGGAGTGTCCAACCTGTAGCTCCAGCTCCTGGAATTCCAGGGGGTGTCCAACCAATAGCTCCAGCTCCTGGAACTCCAGGGGGTGTCCAACCTGTAGCTCCAGCTCCTGGTATTCCAGGGGGTGTACAACCTGTAGCTCCAGCTCCTGGAATTCCAGGGGGTGTCCAACCCGTAGCCCCAGCACCTGGAATTCCAGGGGGTGTCCAACCCGTAGCTCCAGCTCCTGGAATTCCAGGGGGTGTTCAACCTGTAGCTCCAGTGCCTGTAATCCCAGGGGGTGTCCAACCTGTAGCTCCAGCACCCGGAATTTCAGGGGGTATCCAACCTGTAGCTCCAGCACCTGGACTTCCAGGAGGTGTCCAACCTGTAGCTCCAGCACCTGGAATTCCAGGGGGTGTCCAACCCATAGCTCCAGCTCCTGGAATTCCAGGTGGTATCCAACCTGTAGCACCATCTCCTGGAATTCCAGGGGGTGTACAACCTGTAGCTCCATCACCTGGAATTCCAGGGGGTGTCCAACCTGTAGCTCCAGCACCTGGACTTCCAGGAGGTGTCCAGCCCGTAGCCCCAGCTCCTGGAATTCCAGGTGGTGGCCAGCCCATTGTACCTGGAGGTGTAGGAGGTGTCATTCCAGGGTCTCCTGGGGTATTTCCTCCAAGACCACAAATACCAACAACAACCGTGCTGCCACCTTCTCCCCCACCACCACCACCTTCAGTTGGTTCCCAGTCAACCACCCAATGCGTAGGCTGCGTGACAAAAATGGCATGCAGGATAGGGCAGAAGCCCTACCAGATCCAGCTGTGCGATGCGTGCATGTTTGACGGCAGCGGTTACTACTTAACACCTAAAGAGGAATGTCCTTATCATCCGAAACCTCACTTCACCAGCCAAGGAAGATGCTTCTCAGGTGCGGATCCGAAAAATTGTTCTTTTTTTGGCTTTTTTTTTTTTTTTTTTGTTTTGATATCTGGGTTTGATCTGACTGATGTAGGTTCTTGAAACAATGCTTTCATTTAATATACGCATACGCGAATGTGGATGCTTGCGGTTTACGCACATGCACGCATAACAAAATAATTGTAAGTGTGTACGGCATTCCCGCCTGATGATAATTCTGGAAATACCACCACTTGTTTTAAGCACATTCGAATTCAGCTTCTTTGTGCAGAAATCCCAACTCAAGCGAACTCTGGGTTTTGTATTGTGCACTTAATTAACAGGAGAACATTCTTAACGACCTTTATTTCATGGCACGTTTATCGCTGAACCATACCGTAAATGACAATCAGACTTGTTCATAAAATATCGCAATCAATATCATTAACCACTGCTCTAATCTCAAGTAAACTTTACATTCACGCGAGTAAAAATAACTGAGAGATTAGTTTTTATATTAACCAAGAGTCATAATAACGGAGGCCATCGATACCGAAGAAGAATATTTGTTTCAAGAAAATAATCCAAATAATGCAGTAGTAGTATACAAAATGATCGACTGCTCATCTATGACAAGCCTAAGAGGCCATAAGTTGCCTAGTAATGGCGATATGTTAAAACTGAAGGAGGAAGAAGGAAGGAACATAAATGAAAGTAAATTTACCCAAACAATTCCGCATTAGGAACCACTGACGGCAGGCATAACAGCACTGGAATTCAGAACTCAGTATTTTCAACGTTTTTCTTTTTTTTTTTTCAAATCACGTCAAGGGTTTCTTGACCGTCAGCTGTGATTAATCATTAAATGCTACAGAACTTTTCATTCCTTATGTATAAACACGGAGATACACTGACGACAATAAATACCACGCAAGCACACACTTATTTAGAGGAAAAATTCCTAGACAGAAAAATAATCAGAAAATTATTTTTCAATATCCTCAGTTTTATTGTTGGAAGTGGGCAGAGACGTTGCCGAAATATAACACTCTCCTGTTTTACTCCTGCTCATCTGCATTACCAGGTTTCGTCTTCATTGTAAACATTTTCACTCTTTTATCAAGAACATACATGTGTGCCTATTTCTCTCTTACTACGTACTTCCTGTTTTCCTTTCATATTTGCTCGATCTACTTTATTTGAACAGGAACAGATCTGAGACTTAATTTTATGAGATGGAAAAAAAAAAAAGAATCTGATGGTCGATGAATAGCCGTATTCATCAGTGGATCTAGAAACAGCACATTTCACTGGTTAACCATACTCATCATTTCCTTCCAGGCACAGATTTATGTCCCGAAGCAAGAGCTGGACAGTCCCAAACACAATCCAGAGATGAACCGGTGCACACCATCAAGTGCAGTGAAATGAAACTTCGCCCAGATGACCAGAAGATTCGGGAGGTCTACTGTTCTAATTACCACTTCTGTAATTCCTTCGGTGGCTACGAGGTGAGTTACAAGTCCTCTGTCTTAATAAGCATTCGTTCCTGTTTACTAGGCAGGCACAAGAGGATTTCACACCTGTACCTGTAGACTCTTTTGTAGAGAACACAATAGGTCCATTTTCGGCCGTCAAAACTTATCTTGCTGCTCAAGGAGGTGGTTCAATGTGATGGCTGACGGGACATCTTGCCTAAGCGTGGGCACGAAAATCCTAATTTAACGGTCGTCGATTTGTGGGAGGGACAGTGCTGGCCATTCGATCCTACATGAGACCACCAAGTTGCGCAAACACCATAAGCAGCCCTTTCAGACTGAGCCATTATTTCGTTCACATTGCAAAGTCTTCGGCACCTGTAACCTTCGTTTCGTTTATAATGTTAACTTTTTATAAATTGGCCAGTTTTACTATTTTAGATACACTGAATACAATGAATTCGCAAGAAAGACTTGTTAATTATGCACGTGTCTATCATTTACAAAGATAATCAAGACAGCCTTAACATAGCTGATGAGTCTCACTCTTGCCCAATGGCTATACAATTTTGTTGTTCATTCTCTCCAGGGGTCCCAAGAGCTATGCCGTAACTACTTCCAGTGCTACCAGAACGAGCGGGGTTACTGGGAGGCAGAACTACGCCACTGCCTTGGAACCGGTCTTTACAGTTTTGATTTAGACAGATGTCTACCACCACCCAAAGGTAATGTTCTTTATGGCAACCAACCCCTCCCCCCCAAAAAAATCATTTTTTTAGAAGATAAAAATGAGCTACTCAAGAAATTGCTCCAGTTCTTAAATCATGATAATGATAAGATGTGATATATTTTCTTGATTATAAATAAATTATACAAAACCCCGAGATTCATGTGAAAACCTTCCCGGACTCCCACTAAAATTTCCACTTCTGTGATAGCTTTCATTATTATTATTATTATTATTATTATTATTATTATTATTATTATTATTACTATTATTATTCAGTCAATGAGCTTGCTAAATCTTATTTCACAAAACACTGGCTTTACCGCACTCCAAAAGTTTTGATCCCTTTTGGAGTCCTGGGTTGAACTCCCTACAGTTCTATGACAAACAAGCGTGTAATGAGAGCTGAAAGAGGTTAACACTGAACTTCAGAGGATTTTTTTACAGACAGAAACAAACAGAAACGTTAAGGAAGAAAATGATCCTAATAATGACTTTTCTCTTTTGTCTCTTTTTCAGCAACTGACCTGTGTCGAAGTCCCTGAGAGTTGTCTATCCTGTCTGGCATGTCGTTCGTTCGTTCGTCCGTCTTCCCGTTTTTGAAGTCTCCTTATCTCTAATCAAAATGGGGTTATAATCAAACCTCTGAGTTCGTCGGTGTGAAGGGAACTGATATTTTACTTTACGCGTAAATAGTTTTGATCTGCATAACGATTCGAAGCCTTGTTTCTGTACTTATTCTACTTTGCAGCCGTGAGTTCCGTCAAGCACTTACCAGGAAGATCGCCCACTGGCTTTCACCTGCTGTTTCTGTAGTTCATATCCGCTAACGCCAATTAACTCAACTCTAAGCATCTGTGATACTTGGTCTGCCGTTCTGTACAAACCTAAATACACGCCTCTTTCGTCTTCCAATATCTCTAGATAAACGTACACAATATATATATATGGTAAAAGGCAAATATAACTGATACGTAGTGATCGACAGATACTTATAATACTTCAGGTTTGCAAGTGTCTGTTTCCAAGTGTTCTAGTCTGGGAAAAAATTCATCACTTGTAGATATTCTTCGCAAATTGTTTGCTTATATACTATAAGACTTTTTGGAAGGGGAGCATGTTACGCCTTCTGAGTCTGCCAATGAAAACTTCGGTAAAATAAACAATTATTCGGGCTCTTGATGTTTCCTTATCCATATAATTTTATGGGCTTTTATTCCAGTAAGTTTGAGGCGTGGAAAACACGTTTATCTTAGCTGCCGAATGAAAAGCCTGTAACACATTCGTTATACCTCTGGTCTTCCAATCAGCGATGTGGTTCGACACTGGGTCTGGTCACTAATTAAGTGGGCGACCGACAAGGAATGCAAGATGCCGTCGGCACATGAATCCTAGTACAAAGTTGGTTAAACTGAGGGTCCGACACATTAGAGGGTCGCAAAGTATCAAAATGGTTGCGATAAACAACAAAAATATATTGAAAAAGCAGACCGGTGAGAGCCACAGACTCGTTGGCTCTCATTGCTCATCAATGCAAATTATGAGACGGAAGGTACGCTTTCCCAAAGCGACTGATGCTGCCTGGTGACCACAGTGCGAATTACTGAGCGTCAACGAAACCCAGCGTTCCACGGCTACCCATAGATCGTCGCCAGTTTTCATCCATTTTTCCCGTCGTTAGGTAAGTTTTAGTGATTAAAATCTATCATTAGATGATCAAATTGCATTACTGATATGTTGTTAATAGAAAAGAGCGAATATTTATACATACTACCTTTGATTTTGTGGTTTCTAGTCTGAAACATCTTGAAGGTCATTTCTGGTAACAAGAAAGTACGCACTAGTGCAGGGTACACACTGCATACCCACGGTACTTTTGCAGGGGTACCAACTCATTTCTGTTGTTTTCTACTAAATAAACTTTCGTGAATCGGCGAAAACGTGTTATTTTTTGCTTTTAGATAACATGCGCATTACGGGATTGACCGTTGTTATTTTTAAAATACAGTGATCAAGTGGCTAAAATTAACTATAACTCAATACTATGTTCTTTCGCTTAATTTTAAATTCACAAAACGATTCAGATTCGTGAATAACATCTAAAAAAGTTTCAAAATTAAAAATCTCGATGAAGGATATATACACAGTATATATATATATATATATATATATATATATATATATATATATATATATATATATATATATATATATATATATATATATATATATAAATATATATATATATATATATATATATATATATATATATATATATATATATATATTACATATATATATATATATAATATATATGGTAAATTACTACAGAGTGATATTTAGAAAAGTGACTGCTGTGAAGAATAAAAAAAAACCATTTATACGATTTTTCGATATATATATATATATATATATATATATATATATATATATATATATATATATATATATATATATATATACACACACATATATATATATATATATACATACATATATGCGTGTAAACATACATATGTACATTTTTTCAGAAATTACCTTCAAAGCCTGTCGCCTCCGGCGGAGCGCGAACCTACACCGCTACATATCTGTGAAGCTCAGGACGCGCATTAGCACTGGAATGAATCCGTCGTTGCAAAGGCGTTATGTACCGGTATAGGATTTCAAGCGAATCAAATACGCGAATTTAGGTATAGGAGAAATATGTTTAAAGTCCTTCGTGGTATGAATACGTAACACCCTCCATAACTGCAAAGGTGAGAGACATCTTATAGTTGCATAATTAATGATCTAAAATGCAGCGCCCTCGAGCTTTGTCTGACTTACCTTCTAAGGTCGGACAAATAGCAACTCGTGAAATGCAGGAATGTCCCGAACGGTAGGTTCTAGTGCACAGGTGTACGCCAGGGTCCATGCTGGCATAAGGCTAACCTATCAAAGAGATAAGAGAAAGAGTTCGCATATAAGTTATGAAGGTAAAATGAAAGACAACATGTTCTCAAGGTCCGAAGGTAAACAATTTAAGCTTTGGACCTCCTTCCAACAAGAAATTACATACTGCTATTAATTGCACCATATTTCCATTTCATCTTAATTTAATAATGATCTATGCACCGGATGGTATAATTTCACAGATGGCCTCAACCCCTCGTCTAGTATAGCCCTTCCCGTTCATTCAGCCAAATCGTTCAACCAAGACCCACTCTGAGTGGATCCTGCGTTCAACCGCATCCCTCAAAGCACGGCAGTTTTCATTTTCGTTTTCCTAAAAAGATTCAAACGGTTAAACACCCGGATGCACTTCACTGCGTCTTACATAACATCAACCTACAACTCCTGAAGAAATGAAAATATTCTCTGCCAAGAAATTCTTCCCTGAATAGGATTTTGCTTTTGAGATAGCGAGTCACAGCCAGATATACCGTACACGAGCTGGATGGTCGCGCAAAGGCTCCACAGCATGTGCACGTAAGTGTGTTTGCTAAATACAAAACAAGATCTCCTAAACGGGATGCACCGCAGGGAGGGGCAAGAGAGGAAAACTGTGTTCTCGGGAGGACAATGGATAAGAACACAAATAGGAATGCCTCAAGTCGGTAATCTGAGAAGCGCATCAGCACCTGAGCATAAATTTTCTTGCAACCCTGAGTCATTATAGTTTGCTGCCCCGACGACGCGAGTATAAATGCGTTCAGAAGAAGAAGAAGAGGAAGAAGAAGAAGAAGAAGAAGAAGAAGAAGAAGAAGAAGAAAGTTGGGCCATCGTAATTCAGAATAATCATGACGTAACTCATTTGTGTTTTTTCTATCTCAAATGTTCATGTCTAAACTGCAATACGTCAGTATTTGAAATTTGTGTCTAGCAGCAATGCGACTTTTACCCGTCTCTTTTTGAGAAGTGGGTGTGTCATTATCTATCAGAGGTGACCGGGCGGGGGGGGGCGGGGGTCGGAACATATACTTCTCTTGCCGGGCCATACAAAAAGGGGAGGCTGGTGGGGAGAGGCGGGGCCTAGAGCCAAACCTAAAAACTACACAATAAAAAGAGGAAAGAATGCACTGTGGAAGGTTAGTATTTCTCTAGATGAATCATCATAAATAAATGATATAGGTCAGGCAAAGTAAAACTTGAAGTTCTATAGCATTAATTGAACGTTAAGGTAAATATTTTGTTCTTCAAATAATTTTTTTGAAAAGAGAGAAGGACGGATATTGATCATGGGACATATCTGATGAGTCACTCTAATCGTCATTGTATCTTCATAAGTAGTTTAACTACATCGGTGAATAGCAACGGATTAATTACTGTAGGTGGAAGCACTTTCTTCAGCGGCAAGACAAACCAGGACAAAATAAAAAAAATTAAGTATATCTTGGTTTAACCAGACCACTGAGCTGATTAACAGCTCTCCTAGAGTGGGGCCACAGATTTGGATTCCTCGTACGCCCGCAAGTCTAACACTAATCATATGAGGCACGACCCCAAATATGCGCCTTTGCAACAATGGCATGCGGATACGCCGTTTTAGCGTCAAGTTCTTCCTCCTCTAAGTTTCTTTGGAATATGAGCAAGAACTTTTCAATCTATGATGTCCATATGTGAATTTTTTATATAAGTGATGCAAGTTTCAAGAAGCGTACTTTGCTTTGCAAAGCAACCAGTTGGACATGCGTTGTCCGGCACAGACCACGTGATTTAAATGCGCGTATATTTATATATATATATATATATATATATATATATATATATATATATATATATATATATATATATATATATATATATATATATATATATATATATATATATATATATATATATATATATATATATATATATATGCTATCCGTTTAAATATATATTTTTTAATTTTTGGGCAGAAAAATTACCGTTTGCATGAAGTAAAAGATAGAAATGCTATGCTTACTTTACATTTACTAAAGAACCTAAGTCGTTGTATTGTCAGTCTGGGCACAATATTATCTCTCTCTCTCTCTCTCTCTCTCTCTCTCTCTCTCTCTCTCTCTCTCTCTCTCTCTCTCTCTCTCTCTCTCACACACACACAAACACACACACACACACACACACACACTACAATAGTCAAATGGCCGATGAAGATAATCACCAGCTGTGTAACATACATATACAACCTGGAATGATTAGGAGACTTAATGAATGTAATTATTAGTCTTATGGAAATTAGTCTCTCCCCCGTACCAAGCTTTGCTATTTTAAAATCTGTTTTATAATCTCACGCGTTATCTTGTTTTCTGATTACGAAAAAGAATCTGAAGTCTTTTAAGTTTCATTTCAATTTTATTATGAAAGTTGAATGTGTCATGAATAATTATATGCTGTTACAAAGAAAGGAGCTCAGAAAATACAACTAAAGCATTAAAGTAAAATACTTTGGAATGGAATGGAAGATAGAATTTAGGCCAAAGGCTAAGCGCTGGGACCTATGAGGTCATTCAGCGGTGAAAGGGAAATTAAGAGTTGACAGGTTTGAAGGTGTAACAGGGGAGAGCCTCGCAGTTGCACTGTGAAACAATTGGTGAGAGAGAGTGGAAAGAAATATATAAGAAAAAATATGAATGGAGGTACAGCAAAAAGAACGAAAGAGGTTGCAGCTAGGGGCCGTAGGGACGCCGCAAGGAACCTTAAGTAATGACTACACTGCACCGTAAAATACTTGGGATAGGTTTGCGATCTCGTCTTTTTTTTTTCAATTTACACAATACTAGATGACTGTTTAGGCTAGATGACGTTTAATTGAACCATCAACGGATTTCCGATACATACGGACTTCGAATTCCGTCATCCCCACCACCCATCCAATTCCCCCTCCCCCCCCCCTCCTCACCCCACTTCTCAAATATGAGGCTACCTCGAGCTGAGTCCAGATATCCAAACCAGGCTTCTACCTCCTTTTGAGGCCTTAACACGCCTTACCTTACTTTAAGGACCCGTGGTGGCATAAGGGCAGATCAGTCTTAACCAGCTGACCACAGAACTACCTGATCTCTCCCCGAATCTCAAAGCAAGTCCTACGAAATTCCGCCAGTCATATCTTTCCCGTGCTTTCACTTCCACAAATCCCCACTCATTTTCAGCCTCCCGTTTCACAACTCTTCTGATGCCCAGAGCAGGTGCCCAGTTGACATTGCCATCGCGTAATATTTTCCCCCGGGGTTATGCAAAGGACATGTCCAAATGGAAAAACGGGCTCTATCTTATCTTTATACGGAGGAACGGCTTTCGGCCATTCTGTCCTCTTCAGTCTTTCCTATAGAATAATTTCCCAACATAAAGAACGAGATTGTTCTCCGACTTTTATCTTTACGGTATCAATTACATCGTCTTCCATTCAAGAACACGCGCGAGAGATTGATTATTCTCTCCTCAGAGACAGCTGCCCGGATGCCCTTATAGTCAATAACCTCGGGTAACCTTCGCTTGACGGACCAAGTGCCAAGCTCCCTAGAGCTGTCCTATCACTCAAGGCCCACACACCTTGCTATCAATGTGGGTTCTAATGCGCCGCCCGCTTAGCAGACATTTAAATACACCTTGCTGGTAAAAAAAAAAAAAAAAACTCGCACTGGAAGATGTAGGGGCAAAAATTTTCCTTTCCAATATGTTTTGAATCAATTGACTTAAAAGGAATATGAAATATAATCAATGAAATATAATTAACCTAGGCATAAATCAACATGCAATTAATTTAGATAATTAACTTAGGCATAAATCAATATGCAATTAATTTAGAATATATATATGTATATATACATATATACATGTATATACATATACAGTATACAAATACACACACACACATATATATTTATTATTTCCTTTTGCGCAGGACATAAATTCTGGAGATGACAAGGACAACGGCCGCCAGCGAGCATACAAACATAATTACTGTTCACTATGAATATTCAAAAGGCTTTGTCATTTTAAAGGAACTGACCTTTGTCACTGACAGTCCCCTGCTCATGGTCCGTGTTGCGCTTCGCTGCTGTTCAGATCAAAAAGAAATTATGCACATCCGAACACGCTCTCGTGTGACTGTGCTGCATGATGTAACAGACCCACACGCATATATATATATATATATATATATATATATATATATATATATATATATATATATATATATATATATATACATACATTCATATAATTTATATATATACATATATATATTTATATTATATATATACAAATATACTGCATGTATAATATAAATATATATATACAGTACATTTATACTGTATATATAATATATATATATATGTATGTATATATATATATATATATATATATATATATATATATATATATGAGAGTGTGTGAGAGAGAGAGAGAGAGAGAGAGAGAGAGAGAGAGAGAGAGAGAGAGAGAGAGAATAAAAGTTGTCAAGTTTTATGCCTTGTCATGTAGCAGAGGATCCAACTAGGCAAGTCTACATGTCGTATTGTTCTTTGGAACAAAAACAATTCAAGGCCAAAGCTGTACAGTGGAGTGTTTACTGAAAGGAAATTCTGCTTCGTATTTTGTTACAAGACGTTCATTTCTTAATTATCCAGTCCTATTCTATTTACTACTATGAGTAGTAACTTTGTGTTTTTGGTATCACTTGTACGTATTAGGGCCAATTTTATGTAAATTACACTGGACCCAGAAATATCTTTCGCATATCCCACACATGAAATCTCTCACGTGAAATATCATTCAAATTTACCAATTACCAGACTTGCTACTTCAATCGCAAGACTATGAATGCACTCTACTTGAAAGTTCGGTTCCATGTTATCTCCTAAAAGCAACCCTGATTGCGCAACCTCTGACTCCTATTAGAAATCAAATACTTGTAGTCCTTTTCCTACCTCTGACTCCCTTTGAGCACCATCTACTGGAAGTACACCCTCGTGTCTCCTGAATTTATAATTCTGCTTCCCAATACTAATTCATTTACTTTCGTATTCAGTTACATAAAAATCTTCGATGTGTGTCCTAACATAGCCCTTACGTATACTTCATCGTCTATTACTGCTTCTCTCTAATATTCCTCTACTTACATGAGCATTCGGGCTTTGTCATGACTGTACATAAACATAATGATATCTATATGTTTAGAGATGTAGTACCTCCGTGTGTCCTTTCACTACTTTGTCCCGGAATTATCGTATGTTCGTTATCATAATCACCATTCTGATGACGTGGTGACATTCCACATATAAAAATGAATGAAGAGGAATGAATACAAGGCTATACCAGTGGTGCAGTGCTGTGGGAACGGTCTTCCCTCACCTTATGAGCTGGGTGGGGTGGAGGAACGGCGTTCCCTTACTGTTTTAAATAAAATAAATCCATACTTACAATTATCTCATGTAACAAACATTTATTTTCCACTACTACTGAAATATGAGGACTTACTATCTCTTCAATTCTTTTTGCTTCAACTGAAGTAATGTAATGTTAATGTATAAACTTTCAGGCATTTCGATTCTGTGGCACTATGTTATCATATAAAAATATGAAATAAAAGAAAACAGGCAAACATCAGCCAATCTCTGCGTTCCCCAGCACACCCACGCAACCACTGTAGGAGCACTTTCATAATGCGCTCCCTCAATCTTTTTTTTATGAATGAATGAATGAACCATGACATTTAGGCTATAAAGCTTGTTAATGGGGCACTTTCAGCCATTCACAGCTCAAGTCAGGGAAAACGAGGAGTTGGAGTGGTTGGACAGCAAGATGAAGAGACCCCAAAAATTAACAAAATGAAGTACGAGGAATCAAAGGCAAATCTGGGGAAAAAACCGACAACTGCACTGAGACGTAATAGTTGGAAAGGTTAGACAGCAAGCTGGGAGAAAGCAAACAGGAATGGAGGTGAAATAAAACGCAGCCAGGTGCCGAAGGGACTTTGTGAACACCCTTTAATAATGCCCACAGTGCACCACGTGAGGCGCACTGACGGCACTGCTCCCTCCCTCTACGATAACTTTTTTTGTGCTTGTAGTGCTAAAAAAAACTCGAAAGCCAAACGGTTTCGAGTTCCTTAAGGCTTTTAACCCCACCAGGTGGACTTTTGGTTTCCTACAACTGGATACCTCGCCTGACCTCATTAAAACAGTTCACCTTAGTCATTAAAAGAGTCATCTCTTGAGAATAAAGGACCGGAGTTAATGATAGTGTTAATAGAGTCTCCACTACCTGATTATGAGTTCATTTCCTATAAAGTGTAACCTTTCAGAGCTGGTATCGCCTTTTTTCAAGACAACTGATTCATGCTGAAACACCGACGAAGCTTCAAATGACATTACATGAAGACTTGGCGATATTAAACACAATGAAGATAAGGGTATTAAAGTGGCTACTGATAAACAAAAATTACGAAGGCAATGCTGCGTTCACCTTGAATAGATACTTGGTTTCTCTCTCTCTCTCTCTCTCTCTCTCTCTCTCTCTCTCTCTCTCTCTCTCTCTCTCTCTGTTGACAGACATTCATGAAACCAATTTAATTTATTTAAGTAATTATAACGACAGTTCAAAGGAGTCAAACAAATATACTTAATAAATGAGGACAAAAAATAAGTTGTTGGTAATGAAAAGTAAACTTGTTTTGCGTCCACAGAATTTTAAAAAGTAAGAATTTAACTTAACACGCAGATAAAAACTTATTCATTATGCGTGAATGTGAACTTTAAAACTCTGAGCAACGAAAAATAAACTTTTTAAAATAAACATCACAGTGGAGAGGCAAAGAGTTACTACTCACAAGTAAACACTAATATCATAGTACATACAAAATTGTATTTATCTCGTAAGATTACACAAAACCATTCCACTCCCTCTGTGCCTTATGCGCAGTAAATCATGTTACTGATAATGTATCTTGTTGCCTTATCAATACACAATATAGAGTAATTTGTGTTTCATCAAACATCTTTATCTCTCACCTTACGAGAAGTTGAGCGTAGTTCACTCAGAAAGACCTCGTTAGCAACACAGTCAAGAAACATCTCTACGGAACACAGGTTGGTGACTTTAGTGAACATGGGCTGTTTATTCATATTTAGTATAATTAACAATTTGCGTTCCTTTAGTTCGCCCTTTTCAGCAAAAACTAGAAAAACTACAATTTTCAATATATTTTTTTTTTTTATCGTCGAGGAAATTTTTATTCTAAGTTCTGTTCCCTCAACAGCTGGGTACGTAAGAAGTTATTGTAACTTATCCATCGCTGAAAAATAAATAAAAAAAACTTCTGAACTAACATTTGACCAAAACAAGTTATTTTGGGAATGAGAACGTTCTTAAGAGAACAACAAAAGTGAAACTTAAGGTTTTGAATGCGCAAACACACGCTACGGTTTAAACAAAAATATACTTGAGGTTGTTCCAACATTTTGTTCCTTAAAGCGTAAAGAAGTTATACGCCTTTTTGCACAGAAACTGTCGTTTTATTTAAATTTACGTACTATATTTATATAAATTCCAGCCTACTGTGACATTAAGATAATATTCTGTTCAAGCCTGAAAATACTCAAACATTATAAGCAATGATGGAGAGTTGCAAATAACCCTCATGATTTTGTTCAGAATTCTTTCATATTTTATATATAGTGACGTTTCAGTATCCCACCCTCTCTTTTCAGACTTGGATACACATCTGTGATGTCTAAACCTGCGACCTCGATGAGGTAAGTCAAAGGGACACCCACAACATCACGCACAATATTCTCAGCTCGGAAAATCAAATGAATATCTTCTTCTCATTCCCGGATTTTTGCCTTTCATATTTTGTGTCCTTTTATCTCAGTCTGATTCTGTGAAGGAATATGTCTCCCTTACCAAATTCTGTATCACCGTAGTTTCAATAAGGTCTTGTGAGGATATTCTCTGCTCAATTTCCGATTTCGTGAGCCTGCTTTTAGTGCAGCCATTTCTTGTAGCTGCATGATTCTTTCCAAAAGGACACGACAGATTTCCAAGTAGTTTCTGTTTAAAATATTCTGGCCTTGAAAACTTCAAAATTATTTCAAAGTTAAGGGCAAATAATTGATAACTGCAGCATTTAATTATAGGCTTAATGACAGGATTATTTAGTTCAATAAAGGTAACAATTAATCAAAAAGCATAGTAACAATGAATTGCACAAGAAAAGGGAGATAAAATAATCAACAGACCAAAACAACAAGAGCCAGAAATAAACAGGTATAACATGCTCTGAAGTTTCTTCGGCGCAATCGAGTTTTCTGTAAAGCGTATAATCAAGGCCACCGAAAATAGATCTATCTTTCAGTGGTCTCGGTATAATGCTGTATAAACCGTGGCCCATAAAACTTTAACCACGGTCCGTTGGTGGCCTATCCTATATCGTTGCCAGAACCACGGTTATGGCTAAATTTAACCTTAAATAAAATAAAAACTACAGAGGCGAGAGGGCTGCAATTTGGTGTGTTTGATGATTGGAGGGTGGATGATCAACATACCAATTTGCAGTCCTCTAGCCTCAATAGTTTTTAAGATCTGAGGGCGGAGAGAAAAAGTGTGGACAGAAAAAGAGCGGAGAGAAAAAAGTGCGGACAGAATAAAGTGCGGACGGACAGACAAAGCCGGCACAATAATTTTCTTTTACAGAAAGCTAAAAATGGAAACTAAATCAAGACTAAAAACCGGAGAACCAAAGTGTCTAAATGTAGCATAAAAGCATCGAATATCAGTCCTGACATGGAGGTTCTCTAGGTATAATATGCCTTACTACATGACTCAACTTATCAATGAAAGTATACATGTACATGTATACATGTATATATATATATAGAAATTATATATATATATATATATATATATATATATATATATATATATATATATATATATATATGTGTGTGTGTGTGTGTGTGTGTGTGTGTATATATAAGTTTTTTCTTTTTGCTAAAACACATTAACGCCTTCACCGTGAAACAATTAACAAAGAACATATTTATGAGCTCCAATACACAGTATCATCAATCAGAATAACACCATTCAGAGCCACCTCCAATTTGGTCAGGACATCACTCTAAAAGTCATAATGATTCGTATAATTCAATTAACATATCTGCGCGTTTACTTAAGCAATACCATGCCTCTTGTCCTTGCTCTGAGAGGCAATGCGTCTACCAGGCGATTATTATTCGTTTTTAGTATTGCTTTCGTGCAAGCAGGGGCATTCAAATTATAATTGTGGATAGTGACAATTCGCGTAAGAAAAGATGGTGACTTTTTCAGCATTGGACAGTGGGGTCTGAGACATACGCCTAGTGAAACAAAGAGAAATAAATCAAGGGGTAATCCCAAAACAGCCGTCTTTGACGGGCCATCAACAGGTATTGACAAACATAAGTACAGTAGACACACGACAACAAAACACAAAAAGAGGATTAATGATGTTAATGAAAATAAAAGAAAATATTATGCTACTGACTAAAAATGCTTAAATTCTAGATACGGCATATCTTCACCGATATAAAAAAAACAGTAAAAAAAATTATTACATATCTATTTTTTAAAGTGATGCCTTGAAAGATTAACGTAAAGTTTAAGTTAAAAAAAAAAAAAAACACAAGAAGTAGGATCCTTTTACAATATAAACAGACAGCAATACGATTTAAAAGCAAAACCATTTGTTGCAATCACAGCCAATCTCAAGTTGCTATCTTTCCAGACCAAACGACAACAATTACTTTAACGGCCAATGGCTGAGAAAGGCCGCTACTTGGGAGCAAGTGATGGATGGCGGCCACAAACACGGAAGTTTCGTGATATGGTATCAGCTCGGTCTTAAGAGCAAAGTTCCACTCCAGGAGGAACAAGTCAAAACAGCTGTCAGCCACCTCTACAGGTAAGTATTAAAATTTCACAAATTATTTTCGTTTTCATGATTACCTGTCTAAAGCTTTTCCCATGCTGTGCAAAGCTAATTCCCATCATTTACCCTTTTTTCCAATTGATTATAAGTGGTAATTCTTGTCCTGTGCAGTAGACTGTAGCATAAAATTAGGCAGCCTATTCTAGCAATTTGGGATCTGAAATGCTTCTGAAGATATTTTAATGGCATAGGATCAACGGTTTAGTACCTTAATACCAAAGTTGGTCAATGGAATATAGAATTTTGTCCAAATGCCAAGCGCTGGGACCTATGAAGTCATTCAGCGCTAAAAGGAAAGAGTACAAAAGCTTGAAAGGTGCAACAGGAGGAAAACCTCGCAGTTGCATTATGAAATAAATGTTAGGAGGAGGTGGAAAATAAGATAAAGAAAGTGATTATAAACGGGGGTACAGTAAAAGGAACGAAAGGGGTTGCAGCTAGGGGCCAAAGGGGCGCTGAAAAGAACCTATTCCAAAGATGGAAGTGCATAGAAAACAAGAGTGGTTCTCCGTCTATAAGGAGAACTCCTAAACAAAAAGTGACAATTTTATCTGTCTACTGTAGCTAACTCCTGGAAAGTTCTTCATTTTCAACCCCCAAGAACCTTTGATTTGGATAAATATGTTTTGGACATATTTACCAAACAGTTTAAGAAATGGGTTAATTTTTAAAGATAAACAATAAAGAACCAACTGGGTCTAAATCTTGAAATGTAAAAAGTTATGGTTAATATTTTTCAACTACCCTGCACGTAGGCCAGTCGGACTTCCTAATGACATTCGCTGCCTCTTACGAAGAACGATGTAATTCACTAGCTTCAGTTACCAAACCTTAACAGTAGATAGTAAACAGAGTTGAAAGCGTGACTTGCATGGTGATGACTGCTGTTGTTTTCGGAATGAAGGTAGACGTCTGTCGTCTATCTAAGCGTTCATGAATCAAAAGTTTACTCCTCAAAGAACTAGTGACGGAGCATTCCTGAATACAAACACGGCAGAAAGGACTCAAGTGCCGATAATGCTTTGGTTATACTGTCAGTCATTCTCAGTGAGGCTTACTTTTATTAAAACTTCTAAAAACGATATGTGCTTTTCATCACATTCACTAGTGATTTTAAGGCTCCAAGGAGGAACCCATTATTTGACACTTGTCAACATGTTTAAAGTACCAGAGGAGCGGGGAAAAAGCATACAATGAAGGGAACACTTCACTAAACTAGTGAATTCTGCAGGCGAAACAGAATACAGAATACCATTTCATCCCTGCCTCAAATCAAGAAAGTCTCGACAGGAGGGTAACATATTACATGTCTCTAGTTCTGAAGAAAACAAAGTGTACCAGGAAACATACAGACAAGTCATTCACTGCTACTTTAAGAAGCCTTCCCTTACTAAGTTAGCAACGTAAAAGTCACATCAGACTGAACTTGTTAACTCCAGATAACACACTAGTGCATTATAGTTAATTTTTGTTCAGCTTATATAAAACAGTATATGGATTCATTCTGAAAATTAATCACTTTTCATCATACAGACTGAAAGAAGGGAGCACGTGAAAAGAATACCTTACCGACCATCGCTCCATATAATACAGTAGGCCTATACTCAAAACAAATCAAATACTTAAACCGAAGGGAGAAAACATTGGCGTTCTTTGCTGTACTAGTTGTCATAGCAATGACTAAGTTGAGAAAATAAACAGTTACAATAACAAACTGCTATTTACAGGAGAGTACCAAATCTCGGCGTGGCACTTGCTCCTCGCGAAGGAACTTTGTGGTTAAAGAGAGCCACCAATCCTGATGTTGACTTCAAGGTGAGTGGAACGGACTAACTTTTCGCCTTTTACATACACTTCTAAAATATCAAAGTTAAAAGTTTTTCAAATCTTTAATAATAACCTTGGGCATTCAATTTGTGAAAACCTAAACAAATATGAAGAAATTTGCAAAGCTTGTTTAGGGCTGAACAAAGACTAAATATTATGTGATAAAGCAGGACCCATGAAACTGCAGTTTATTGCCAATCTAAATAAGTCGCATCATGGAATTAGTGTTCACCTAGGGCAGCTAGGAAATCACAACAATAAATTTAAATACAATTCCCTTAAATGTAACCCATTAAATATTTCAGTCTAACATTATTATCCTGTTTCCGTCTATCAATCATTATTTGATTCTGTTCTTTTTGTTAGTAATTACTGCCAAACCACAAACTCTAACAAGAGATCTGTTCTACTTGGAGACAAACAAAGAGGAGTTAGTGTATGCTGGGGTAACTTCATAATATACTGAGGATTTTATATCCAAGATGAGTTCATTAATCATTGTTATTTAAATTCAATCTTACCTCATTTTGTTGGCCTCCTCAGGGCTTTCTGGGACAGCTGTTCATCATTCGACACTGAGTAACCTATACCGGAATGAAAAATCTATGCATTAAGAAGGGAACCACAGATCATTCAGAATACACAGATTCACAGTAAAAATTCACACATTAGCAAACAGAAAAATTAACAGCACGAAAATAATGGAATATATGAAATTCGTAAACAACTGCTTGAAAATAATGAAAGTTACTACATAGAATTAAAAATATCATTTTCCAATTCCTTTCAAATTTGGATACCTCATGCAGAGGAGTTTGCATTCCCATGGAGACACAGCACATAAGCCTTTCTTGCCCACCTGAATTTAGACAGCCAAAAATATCTATGCAAATAATGCTTATCCTTTTTTTCTTGTATTGTATTTCTAACTACACAGGTTCTTCAAGGTCAGACAGTGGAAGAAGTAAGGGGCATCCTCTGCACTTTTCGCTCCAACACAGAAACAGGTCCTTTGTTCTGTGCCCGTCTTCTGAAGGATTCCCCTGACAAAATCTCAGATATAGATCCTGAAGACCTGGATCCTGACATGAAACACAGCTACTTCATGTTCTTTGGTTTTCACCATGGCGTTGTGGATGGTACAACAAACATGTACATCATGGGTTTCTTCATTTCTATGTTGAACGATATCATTTCTAATAGGCCTATAAATGATGATGTACCATTGGGTGAATATTTACCAGAAGATGCAACACTCAAAGAAATTCTGAGAAAGAAAGAAATGATTGAAGCTGATTCTTGTCTGCGAGACAGACTCATTCAGGAAAAGGAGGTACATAAGAATCAAAAGGCAAACATAACGCAAATTTTTTCTGGCAAGACAACAGGAAAGAGAACTGTGACTTTAGCGAGAATACTCAGCCAGAATGTAACTTTGAAGTTTATACAAAAATGCCGACAAGAGAAAGTCACTGTGAACTCTGCCTTCTCAGCTCTTGTTGCTGTAGCACTGACAGACACCTTAGCTGAATATGGCTTGGTGAAAGATTCCTACTGTGTTCAGAATTTCCATTTAGTTAACTTGAGAAGATACTGGGAAAATAAACCACCTATTTCCCTAGGTTGCCATATTGGAGGGCCTTTGAAACTGTACACAGATACACCCAGAAACCTTGGTGATAAGTTCTGGGACTACGTTCGTTCTCTGCATCAAGAAATCAAAGATGGCATTGAGAGTGGGAAAGTCCTTACAGATCTTGCACTTCACTTACTAACAACCGATGAATTACCATACCCAGAGGAGTTTCTTCTTTCTGACAAGGAATATGAGGGAGACTTTGTAACCTCAAACTTAGGGAATGTAACTCCACTGGTGACAGAGGGAGGAGAACATGTCAAAATCAGCCATGTCATAAGATCAACAACAATCCATTTCATTGAAAACCCTGTCGTAATCAATTTACACACCTTCAGAGGGAAGTTCACTATGATGTTCGATTACAACTCTGGTGCAGTACGAAAAGACATTGCTGAAAAGTACTGTTCTCAGATATTAAAACGTCTATTCGACATTCTGGAATAGATTTTATTTGATTTATGAAAGTTAGGTCTGATGACCTGGCACAGGACACATATATCTACTACCAGGCAGAGACCTCAAAAAAAAAAAATTATTCATTTCTTGCTGAGTACCATACTACATATCTAACGTTTCAGGAGAGTTTAAACAGCATATTTTGAAAAAAAAAAATACTGTAGAGATCACTTAAATGTAATGACCATTATTACAGTAAATATCCCTTACAAATGCTTACCAAATCTAGTTCCTCTTCCACGAAGATATTCTAAGATATTTGTGACAGCTAAGATTACTTTTAGTCTCGATTAATACAATCCATAACAGAAAACTTCCTTCACAAGCAGTTTTCACAGTGATTGAAACTGTCATGAACACTGTAAATTGTACAATTTGCATAGATTGTTTGATTATCAAATGTAAAACAATACAGTTTGTAAGTGAATATGAAGATTAACGAAAAGGGCGATAGTAATATCATTCTCAACACATTATAACACAAGGCACTAAGTGGTAAGCATCATGTGGCCTACTGAGGTTTGCACAGTAAACGTTCATCAAATTTTGCAAACACATAAAAGAAAATTCTGCAAGCAGTTTGATAGCAAAGCTTCCTGGTGTGGCCTGGACTTAATATTTCAAGTTTCCTTTTCATATAGCACAATGAATATAATAAAGTTTTATTCAGGCAATTGTAGTTTATTTCGGCCAGCAGTCACTGGCAAACAAATCTCACACCCAATATTTCTTGTACTTCACACTGAACTTTTGGCAAGTCAGTCAGACCTGGGGCCACCATGAAGAACTGCATGCAATAGCAGCCAAGTCTCGTCAGCGTAACATGAATACAATAGTCACGGAAACCACTGTGTATTCTTCTGATATGTATCTGCTATTACTGAACTGTCCAGCTCCTGCCAAAATGTTAATGGTTCAGTGTTCTAGAAACAACAAGCAATAGAAGTTTGACACTTTGGTAACACTAATCAGATAACACTACAGTTCTGCTTATGTACTTTGCTTCCCAGTCATTTCAGCACCAGCCCCAATCAGCAGTACTGAATGGTCTTGTATCTCAGTCTAGTTTGCCATTATAGACCAGTACAGGAATAGTAGTTCCTGCATCCTTAGGAAATGCCCAGTAGCTTTGGCATCTCAAGTTAGTTATTGCAACGGTGTATACAAGAATGTTTTTAAATATGTATACTACCAAAATATTACTTCTACATTTGTTTGTGGTAGTCTAAGATCAATAAAAACCTTTCAACCTCCATGTGCAATTGGTGGGGTGCGGACAATATTGTGTCCTGGATTATACATGTTATCATGATGTTATGAAAAGGAGAGGAAAATAAGGAAAAGTACACAGATGAGACCTGCAGGAAGGAACCAAAAATTATGGGAAAATGTACAGATGGAGATCTGGATTATACACGAATCCAGACACGAAGTGCAGAGCTTGCAGTAGGTCTATCAAGTGCTTGGAAAAATGGATATGACAATGAAAGTTCGTGAAATTAGTCTGAAACTGAGACATATACAATTTTTGTTTGAATTATCAAGTAAATGCTTGATCATTATTATTAACGAATTTAACCAGATCAGTGAGCTAATTTATTTAGCTTACACAGAGCTTGCCCAACGCATTTGTCTTTATCATGATAAAGTTGAGTTTATTTATTGTCCAACGCATCACTTATTAGTGGGACAAATCACAGGGATGGCAAGAAATGAACACTATGTTCTTTTCTGTGCAGAGATATGACCGTTGGCATAGTACCCTAAGGGTCAACGTTAAATGGTAGATGACGGGAATATGATGCTTATCTTTATATTCACTGAAGAACCTAAGCACTCATTCTTCTTTGCGCAATATTGTTTCTCTCTCTCTCTCTCTCTCTCTCTCTCTCTCTCTCTCTCTCTCTCTCTCTCTCTCTCTCTCTCTCTCTCTCATATACACGCAAACACACACACAGTGGGATAGTCAACAGGACGATGCAGCTTAGTGATATACATATACACCTTAGAATGATTGGAAAACTTAATGAAAGTAACAATCACTCTTGCGCATATTCATCTCTTTCCCTTATAAACCTTTGTTGCCTTAAACGCTAAACTTATAATCTCCAACATTATCTTGTTCCCTGATTATGCAAAACTTATCTCAATTCCTCAAGTTTCGTTTCAAGTGATTTCACTATCTTCATCTCAATTCAATAAATAACTTTCACAACACTCGGACGTTAAAAACATGTGCAGTGCATCCACTGAATTCGTACAATATTACTGTACAAGGACAAACTTGTTTTTCAATCTATTGTTGGATCAGTCTGCCTTGTATAAAAATTAATGTAATCGGGGGGAGTAGAGTTCACCCATGAGTCACCAACCCCTCCCCTCTCACCTAGTCCTCAAGCTAAGGCCCGACAGTGAGGGGCAGAAGAGGGACAACGACAGGCTCCATCCATTTGGCTCCTTGAGTCGTCAGCGATTGTTCATCACCACCAGAGTGCGTGTAGAGAAAGGATTGCCCTGTTGGACAGGTGGGCCACTTTGTCCTTCATTGAAACGAAACAGGTGACAGGAAAAAAACGAAGACGTGCGGCACTAACGGGAACAACCTCATTTTCACTAACAAAAATGTAAGGCAAAACATAAGTGTTCTGGGGGCAAATTCTAGATTATGAACTTACGTAATATCTTCTGTTGGGATTGCTGAAATTTCTCTTATTTTGGGATCTAAATTCACACAGAGTAATAATGTGACAGTGTGTAAGTGTGAAGGGAATGGAGCTGAAATCCTGGGAGAACAGAGAATCCACGCTGAAGAGAACAGTAATGTCAACTTCAGTGTCACATTAAACAGTAGAGAGGGGGTAGGCGGATGGTACTAGCGGTCCCACATCAGGGGGAACCAGGGCTATGGTTAAAGAGACATTACCGTAATGAGGCAGCACGAAAAGAGGAACAAATATATATTACGGAAGAACATAAGGAAACAAAGAAGTAGATGTACCGTGTTTTTAATATCTGACCATAGAGGGGTGTTGGGTGATGAGTGTGACCCTGACGCCATACAGTGGTTGAGGAGGAGCACACACACTGACGAACGCAGTGCCTTGTTTATGCGGGCTGAGAATCTACTCCTTCTTCTGGTAGGGGGATTGGTAGAGGGGACTGTGTTATCAAGTGATTGCGAATAGGGATGAACCACCAACTGGAATTAATAGCTTTCCCTTTTGCATATGAACTGGGGATCACCCTTGCATGCATAAGATCCGAGCCTCATCAGGTACCAGTACATTGCCAGAGGGAAATGGAAAGGAACATTAACAAATTAAAGGGATTAAAGGATAATGGTGGAAAGTGAATTCCCATGGGCAACTCCAATCATGCTGGTGAAAAAGAAGGATGGTTCGCTTACATAATGTGTACGTGACAAGCACATGTATGCCATCACAAAAGATAACGCATTTCCATAGTCTCCTATCGAAGAATTGTTGGCTGAAGTTAGAAATAATAAGTTTTTCACCACTCTGGATCTCAAATCTGGGTATCACCAAATAACCAAAGAAGAGAGTGGAGACGAAAAACTACCTTCGTAACAAACAATCGGCTACTCAAAGCGTGCCCACCAAGAGAGAAGGCCGGTTCACCCTCTGACCATGGCCGTCTTTAAAAAAAAAAAACGATATCTCAACAAGGGTAAATAACTGGGATAACGAGCTAATGTTTTAGAATATTTTTACTTGAATATTTCTAAAATGAATCGATTTTATTTATAAAGAAGTTTAATCATTTACTGAATACATATAATCATACTTAGAGAGAGAGAGAGAGAGAGAGAGAGAGAGAGAGAGAGAGAGAGAGAGAGAGAGAGAGAGAGAGAGAGAATGAATTTTAATTACGGTTGAAGATACTAATCTATGTTATGACTTTATGTTAGAGAGATGAAAACTTCCTTTTTCTTCACTGCACTTCCAGTTTTTCGAAAGGGAGGCAGAGGTCCTCGGAAATCTTGTGACAATTGCAGACATTAGGCACTGTTCTAGTAAAATTGAGGCAATCAGAGAGTTCCCTCATCCAAAGAATCCTACAGAGGTGTCCAGTTTTCTCAGATGAGCAAGCTGTTACCTCAAACTCAAAACAAACTTCGGTAATATACCCAGAACACTGGACGTCCTGAGAAAACGGTGTTTCACTGGGGAGAAAGTGAGGAGGGGCTTTCCAAAGGGTAAAAGAGATCCTCACCAATGATGAATTGTTAACTACCCTCAAGTTCGACAGACCACTTTGGGCGACAACTGATGCAAGTGACGTAGCAACTGGGTGGTTATTTCGCAAATTGAAGATGAGAACGGGTAGAGACCTATTTGTTTTGCATCGAAAGCGCAAAAGTGGGCCGAGAAGAACTATAGTACCTTCGATACAGAGGTATTTGCCCTACTGAACAGAACAGAATGTAACAGAATAGAATAGAATATAGAATTTAGGCCACAGGACAAGCACTGGGACCTATGAAGTCATTCAGCGCTGAAAAGGATATTAACAGTAAAATGGTCTGAAAGGTGTAACAGGAGGAACCTGGCAGTTGCACTATGAATCAACTGTTATGAGACGGTGGAAAGTAAGATGGAAGAGAGAGATTATGAAGGGAGGTACAGTAATAGGAATGAAAATGTTTGCAGCTAGGGGCCGGAGAGACGCTGTAAAGAACCTTAAGTAATGCCTACACTGCACCGCTTGAGGTGCACTAACGGCACTACCGTATGGGGGGTATTTGCCCTATGAATCCTGAGGAAACAACAATTTTTTTCATTGGGACATCAAACAAACCTCCCAAAATTTGTTCAAAAATGGGAACCTCAAGTCACGCCCAGCTCGCTGCATTGAGAGGTTTCTCGAATTCAATATAACTGGGTTTGAGCAGATAACGGTGAAGGCAAATAAGGCTGCTGATGCTCTCTCCCGGAGTACAGTAATGGATGTGATGAAAAAAGTAAAAGCAAAGGAAGGCAAACGAACCGCAATAACTATTGGAGTTATCCCTAAGGACGACTCCCATAGAAAACGTGAGGATCCCACCGAGAGAGAGAGAGAGAGAGAGAGAGAGAGAGAGAGAGAGAGAGAGGACGAGTACGACTTCAGAGATAAAGAGATAACTGAATTTAGAATATTTTCCTGGAAGCCAACACCCGCCCCCCTCGCCTCTCATTTTGTGAGAGGCTTTGCATCAGTAGACGATACAGAGCGTCCAAAAGGGCTGAGTCACATATTGGAACAGCCCTTTGGCTTTAACATCAGAGTCGCATAGTACAACAACCTATGGACTTTAACATCTGAGTCACATAGTGAAACTGCCCCTGTCCTTTAACATCTGAGTCACTTAGTGGAACAACCCTTGGCCTTTAACACCTGAGTCAATGGTGGAACAACCCCTGGCCTTTAACATCTGAGTCACTTAGTGGAACAACCCTTGGCCTTTAACACCTGAGTCAATGGTGGAACAACCCCTGGCCTTTAACATCTGAGTCAATGGTGGAACAACCCTTGGCCTTTAACACCTGAGTCAATGGTGGAACAACCCCTGGCCTTTAACATCTGAGTCACTTAATGGAACAACCCTTGGCCTTTAACACCTGAGTCAATGGTGGAACAACCCCTGGCCTTTAACATCTGAGTCACTTAGTGGAACAACCCTTAGCCTTTAACACCTGAGTCAATGGTGGAACAACCCCTGGCCTTTAACATCTGAGTCACTTAGTGGAACAACCCTTGGCCTTTAACACCTGAGTCAATGGTGGAACAACCCCTGGCCTTTAACATCTGAGTCGCATAGTGAAACAACCCCTGGCCTTTCACACCTGAGTCAATGGTGGAACAACCCCTGGCCTTTAACATCTGAGTCGCATAGTGAAACAACCCCTGGCCTTTCACATCTGAGTCATGCAGTGGAACAACCCCTGGCCTTTGACATCTGAGTCACATAGTGAAACAACCACTGACCTGTAACATCTGAGTCACATAGTGGAAAAACCCTTGGCCTTTTAACATCTCAGTCACATGGTGGAATAACCAATCGCCTTTAACATCTGAGTCACATCGTGGAAATACCCCTGGCCTTTAACATCTGAGTCACATAGTGGAAAAATCCCTGGCCTTTAACATCTGAGTCACGTAGTGGAACAACCTCTGGCCTTTAACATCTGAGTCACATAGTGGAACAACCCCTGGCCTTTAACATCTGAGTCACATAGTGAAACAACCACTGACCTGTAACATCTGAGTCACATAGTGGAAAAACCCTTGGCCTTTAACATCTCAGTCACATGGTGGAATAACCAATTGCCTTTAACATCTGAGTCACATCGTGGAAATACCCCTGGCCTTTAACATCTGAGTTACATAGTGAAACAATCCCTGGCCTTTAACACCTGAGTTACATAGTGGAACAACCCCTAGTCTTTAACATCTGAGTCACATAGTGGAACAATCCCTGCCCTTTAATATCTGAGTCACATAGTGGAACAAGCCCTGGCCTTTAACATCAGAGTCACATAGTGGAACAACCCCTGGCCTTTAACATCTGAGTCACATAGTGGAACAATCCCTGGCCTTTAACATCTGAGTCACATAGTGAAACAACCCTTGGCCTTTAACATCTGAGTCACATAGTGGAACAACCCCTGGCCTTTAACATCTGAGACACAATGGAAAAACCCCTGACCTTTAACACTGAGTCACATAGTGGAACAACCCCTGGCCTTCAACATCTGAGTCACATAGTGGAACAACCCCTAGCCTTTAACATTGAGTCACATAGTGGAAAAAACCCTGGCCTTTAATATCTGAGTCACATAGTGGAACAATCCCTGGCCTTTACCATCTGAGTCACATAGTGACACAACCCCTGGCCTTTAAAATCAAAATCACATAGTGAACAACCCCTGGCCTTTAACATCAAAGTCACCTAGTGGAAAAACCCCTGGCTTTTAACATCTGAGTCACATCGTGGAACAATCCCTGGTCTTTAACATCTGAGTCACATAGTGACACAATCCCTGGCCTTTAAAATCCAAATCACAGAGTGGAACAACCCCTAGCCTTATCTTCTGAGTCACATGGTGGAACAACCCCTGGCCTTTAACATCTGAGCCACATAGTGAACAACCCTGGGCCTTTAACATCTGAGCAACATAGTGGCCTTTAGCATCAAAGTCACATAGTGGAACAACTCTCAGCTTTAACATCAGTCACACAGTGGAACAACCCATGACCTTTAACATCAAAATCATATAGTGGAACAACACCTCGGCTTTAATATCAGAGTTACATAGTGGAACAACCCCCAACCTTTAATATCAGAATAAGTACAATACGAACCATATCAACGTGTACAATTCATATATTCTTTCACACAGAAATAAGGAAGGATAACCCTTCCACATGATACCCGTAAAACAGTACATGACAGTAAAACACATACATGACAGTGGTAATAATGACAACAGCCTTAAGGTAGGCAGCAGTTAGTAATAATTATAACAGTGGAGATCAATAAACTAGTCTAAACTTGACTGATAATAAAAATGGTAATACACATATACATGCCAGTGATAATAATGATAATAATGGTCCTTGTGCACTTTACAGTACTAATGATAACGAGGACATCTACATACAATCGCGTTTGTAGTGCAAGTAAACAGGTTTTGGAGAGTAACAATGACTATAGGTTTAACCTGCATTAGTAATAATTTTAGTTTTCTGTAAAAGAAACTATTGAGATGGCTCTGTCTGTCCGTCCGCACTTTGTCTGTCCACCCTCAGAACTCAAAAACTACTGAGGCTAGAGGGCTGCAACTTGGTATGTTGATCATCCACCCTCCAATCATCAAACATACCAAATTGCAGCCCTCTAGCCTCAGCAGTTTTCATTTTATTTAAGGTTAAGGTTAGTCATGGATCATGCGTCTGGCAGTGCTTTCCGGAGGCGTCGCCGACGAACCCTCACTTGACCGCATCTAGGAGCAACTGAAGTACAGTAGTTGCCCAGTCATAGCCGAGAGTTTCATACAGCATTATACGCTGTACAGAAAACTCGACTGCACCGAAGAAACTTCGGTGCATTTTTTACTTGTTTATTGTTGGGAAGAAATACATCAAACGGTTAAACAATAACAGCGTTCGGAAATGCCAAAAAACATAAAAGTTTACAACGACCACACAGCCTTAACTTAGGGTATAATATGTTACAGTTCTGTACCCCTCGTGTAAACAAATGTGTAACTTGAGCATATTCTGTAGTCGCTTGTGCTAACACCCTTCATTCCCGTAACCTGCCATGGTTACCTTTATCCTACTTTTAACCTGCCATTCACCAACCCTTTAAGGATGCTATCTCCCTTGTTTGCAGTGTGGATCCTTGTTGTAGAACTGAATTGATCCGCTTGACTCTTGCTCCCTGGACCTTAATTTCCTCAAGGGAGACCGGGGTCCCAGCTCCGCTCTCTCTCGATGAAGTTAAGCGTCGTATTTACTAGTTCACTGGTGGCTCTTTTTCAGTGGTAGGGCATAACCGTACTGAGTCGCTAATCGCCAGAATAGAACAGAATATAAAATTTACGCTAAAAGGCCAAGCGCTGGGACCTATGAAGTCATTCAGCGCTGAAACTGAAATCGGTAACAAAAAGGTTTGAAAGATGTAACAGGAGGAAAACCTCGCAGTTGCACTATGAATCAATTGTTAGGAGAGGGTGGAAAGTCGGAAGAAAGGAAGAGATTGTGAACGGAGGTACAGTAATAAGAATGAAAGGGGTTGCAGCCAGGGACCGAAGGGACGCTGCAAAGGTCCTTAAGTAATGCCTACGATGCACCGCGTGTGGTGCACTGACGGCACTATAACCCCCCTACGGGTGCTAATAGACAGGGTGTTTGTGCGAAAATCGTGCTCGTCACAAATGAAAGGACTGGGAACACAGGGGTCTAAATTCAGACTGGCTTAGGACTCACCAACCATGACTTGATTCTCCGAAATCGAACCGTATTTTATCGGCATGTAGACGGAAATTTACTGACAGGTAGCCGACCTCGCATGCGGACAGAAAGCAGGCGCGATGTGACTGGCTGCAAAATCTGGCGATTAAACCAGAGTTAGACAGCGAAGCTTCGATACTCTACATCCTTAAGGTATTCCTGGGTTTTATACGATCTTTTATTTAACTAAAGAGGTCAGCCATGACAGATCCAATTTATTTCTATCCACATCTTTCTCTGACAGATTTTGACTTTTCACAAAGCCTATTTTGAAACCTTTAAAATGTAATCTTTCGAAAACGGTTTCAGCGTCTTCTTGATAACTTGGCAATATTATGACTCCAAAAGGTTAAAGCTGTCACATTTATTTATCAAAGCGAAGTAATTCTTGACAGAGGAGCATCTAAAACAACAGATTAAAACAGATATCGATAAAATAATTATGAAGGCAACACTGCGTTCACCATCAGACCTTAAAGAGAATCTCTCTCTCTCTCTCTCTCTCTCTCTCTCTCTCTCTCTCTCTCTCTCTCTCTCTCTCTCTGCTTTGAAAGAAAATTTCCTAAGGCCTACTAAATTATGTAACGACAGTGGCAGTTGACAGCATATAAAAAAAATATATGTGAATAAATAGATTTTAAAATAGGTTATTGGTAATGAAAATTAGAATGATTTATGCCCACAGAGAAAACATGAGATGACAATGCATCCATTATGCGTGAATATAAACTGAAAAACTATCAACAATGAAAGATAAAACGTATTTATTTTTAAGTTAATCTCATACTTTTTAAAACAGACATTTACTTTATCTCGTAAGATTACGTACAACATTCCACTTGCTCCAGTCTAATGATAAAGCAAACTATGCTACCGATAATACGGTATATCTTGCTGCCGTATCAATAAACAAAAAAAAAAAAAACAGCGATTTGTATATTCTTTAATCAAACATCATTATCCCCACAACTGATGTCCAGTTCAATGTAGTTTCACTTCGAGATCTCGTTCTCAACACTTTGTTCCTTTGGTTCACCTTTTTCAGAACGAATTAGAAAACGAAAGGTATTTGTAATCTTTGAAAAAATCCTAGTTCGTGTTCTGTTTTGTAAAGACTAGGTGATGTGCAGTTCATTTGCCAGGACATTCGTTAAAAATACAAAATCTCTTCCCAGACCATTTTCTTAAAAGTCCGATATTTTGGTGGTTTTAAAAACTTTTATTATGGTACGTTTGCTGACAAAAAGCTAAAGCTTCTTTACCAGCTCTGCGGGAGTAAGCAGTTTCCAAACAAAATATCTTTCATTTACATGAACGAAATCATTACATATTCTCATGTTTTGAAGTTTTCAGCGCACATGCGTACTCTAAGACTTTGAAACAATGCTGGGTTAGTTCTTGTGTTGTTGCTGAAGCATACCGACAAAAAATTATCACTTAAGCATGAATCGGTATTACTCCTCAATTCACAGAAACTACTCGTTGTTTCCTACTGAATTATATTCCGAATTCACGCAATTTCTAGCCTCTGCTGTCATTAAGGTTGCAGTTTATTCAGTCCTGTAGAAAATTAACGTAAAAAGACACGATGTTAAGTTTTCATTCATAAGTTCAATGTTTTGTATTGACGTTTCATTATCGCTATCACTCTCTCTTTCAGAGTTGGATTTTCTTCCCGTGTGATGGCTGAACCCGCAACCACGATGGGGTAAGTCATACAGTACTCGCATTCACCCCATCATGCATAATATTCCCCACTCTGAGAATCAGTATCTTCTTTCTCTTCATCAGTTTTTTGCCTCTTGGTATTTGTACTTAATTCAAATCGGGGTGATAATATAAAAAAAAAAAAGTTAAGTATACCTTAATATCAAAAGAATAAGTTTCCATGCTGATAATGACCCTTGAAAAACAGGATCCTTCTTACATATTGATACGGAAACTCATAACGAATTTCTGACTCATTTTGTGATGAAAGAAGATATTAATTCAGAAATGCTGGGACTGCCTGCGTTTTACTCTAATACACCACTTAATATCACTTACGTGGCTAAATGCACATCTTCGTATGAATGGTGATTTTTTTTTAACAATTGTCAATTTCTTGTTAATAAACTAATTTTCCAACATGGTTGCTTAAAATATGTAATAAATATTTATATGTATATATCTATTTTAGCTAACATAACCATTAATATATATATATATATATATATATATATATATATATATATATATATATATATATATATATATATATATATATATATATATATATATATATATATATATATATATATATATATATATATATATATATAATTTATATATATATATATATATATATATATATATATATATATATATATATATATATAATTTATATATATATATATATATATATATATATATTTATACAGTATATATATACATATATATATATATATATATATATATATATATATATATATATATATATATATATATATATATATATATATATATACAGTGGGTCACCACTATATCGCCATTCAACATTTGCACTTTTAATCACGGGTTTTAACAAATATATCGTGGAAAATTCACTAATTCACAGATTTTTTTTCAGAGCAGTATTCACTAATTACTATATTTCCATTTTATTTTTGCAACTAAATACATTTTTTATAATAAAAAATGGTTTATTTATAATTTTCAAATATTAATATTAATGTAAGCACAGCAAAATATCAATAAAATGTTAAATTAAAATCCCTCAAAATCACAAAACAGCTTACTGACGTAAACACACCTCAGTTTAACGTCTCTCTCTCTCTCAAAGACAGCAAAATATCATTAAAATGTTATTTCACTTACGGAACCTATTTATGCCGTATTATTAAATGGATCCGTTATCCTCATAATACGCATAAAAAACTATCGTCCCGACATTGGTAATTGTTTTTACCAATGTACACGTAATATCAGTTCATCAGTTCACCTCTCTCTCTCTCTCTCTCTCTCTCTCTCTCTCTCTCTCTCTCTCTCTCTCCATGACGACATGGTGTTGGATGGAAGGGTTGGAAGTAGCCAATCACATAGCTTGTAGCTCAGATGCTTTGTGTACGTACTGTCACTAGTGTATAACGTTGTATTTTTGTTCTCTCCCTCTCTCTCTCTCTCTCTCTCTCTCTCTCTCTGTTCATGAAATATGAATGTATCATAAACATAAAAATATGAAACTAAGACTCCAAGAAGTTCACGACACATATGAATGCGTGTGTGCATACGTATGCAGGTTACATGTTTTTTAATAACGTACATACGTATACATGCACTCATTCGTATGCATCGTGAAATTCTTGGAGTATTAGTTTTGTATTTTTATGTTTATGATACAGTAATTCATATTTCATTAAAGGATATGTACAGTAATGAGAGAGAGAGAGAGAGAGAGAGAGAGAGAGAGAGAGAGAGAGAGAGAGAGAGAGAGAGAGAACTGAGGTAGTAGACTCTCAATCAGCTGATTCTGAGAATGTAAACACTGCAAATGGCTAGATGATTGTTTTTCTATACATATTACGATGATAATATATCAATATAATTATACAGTATAAATGGATTCTGTAGATGAAATAACATTTTGTTGATTTTTCGCTGTTTACATTATTACTGTTTTGAGTTTTAGTTTTGTATTTTTATGTTGATGATACAGTAATTCATATTTTATTAAAGGATATGTACAGTACTGAGAGAGAGAGAGAGAGAGAGAGAGAGAGAGAGAGAGAGAGAGAGAGAGAGAGAGAGAGAGAGAGAGAGAGAGAGAGAGAGATTTTGGTCAATGTCCAGAACAACTCCGAGTGAGATATAAGAAAATAGGTCACACTATAATTTTCACAATATAAAATAATAAAACTTTGTCTCTGAACACTTTTTGAGGAGATTCACCATATCCGAGATATTAATGATTATCTAATCGGCATCCTCGAAATCTTACTGAGTTACTTCGAAAATGAGGTTTTTACTGTAATGTTTCTCAGAAAGAGTGTAATGTTTCTCAGAAAAACTAGTTTTATCGAATGATTTTCGATTTTTGACTTATAAGGTTAGACAATACCTGTCCCCAACCCCCTCCATAGCTAATATGGCAAAATTGTGGTGTTTCCTCATCATAAGAAGTGGTCTAAAAAATATGAAAAATATTACATTTTACTTTTAATTTTGGTACATGCATGCGGAGTTCTTCTGGACATTCACCGAGATTTTTTATTATGAGTTTAGTTGATTCTAAGTGCTGTATGTTTAACATGCACAACGGTACACAAAAGAATATTTTATCACTTAATTCTACTTGTGAATTCCCAATGTATCCCCTATCTGCAAAAAGAAAACGGGACAGCTTGCATACTGTATGATAGAAAATGGCTGTGCCTGAATATGGGAGGGAACTTGATTAGTTTTTCACACACAGCTATAAGCCACATATTTTTAAGGGTAATGTTGTAAGATGACTGAAATCATATTAAAGTGTTTTAGGATGACAGTTTAAGGTATATTTCGTGTTTGAACTATTAAAATAGCCAGTGAACTATTAAATTAGGCAGTTATGAGCATTTTTAGAGGGGGGGGGTACCAACTTATCACAGATTTTCGCTTATCGCGGGTGGTTGTGTTCCCTAACCCCCCTTGAATATGGGGGAAATACTATATATATATGTGTATATATATACATACATACATACATATATATATATATATATATATATATATATATATATATATATATATATATATATATATATATATATATATATATATACATATATATATATACACACACACACGTGTATAATATATATATATATATATATATATATATATATATATATATATATATATATATATATATATATATATATATATATATATATATATATATATATATATATATATATATATATATATATATATATATATATATATATATATATATATATATATATATATATATATATATATATATATATATATATATATATATATATATATATATATATATATATATATATATATATATATATACACACGTGTGTGTGTGTGTTTTGTGTGTGGCAGTGGCCGGAGTATTGGGGGACATCAAATTCACTGGGCAGGCAACAGGATTTTATTGTGTGACACCTGAATTTCTACAGCTGGATTCGAGGATTGACAATGTTTAAAGCCCCGTACACACTATGCATCATGTATCAGCCACGTGATGCAGTAGTGGTGTTGAAAAAAATTACTAGCAGCCAAACTGTACTGCAACACTGCTCACTTGTCCTCCGGCCAGATTTGACAGTAAAGCGTCACATGTTCGAGAAGAGAAAGTTAAAAGGGATATCCAGAGTGCGACTAATAAATATTCCTTTTGCCCTTCCTTGTTAAGGTTCTTCAAAATGACTTTAGCCACACTAATTATTCAAACATCTACTGTGTATTGTAATTCATAAAATACTTGTGACCTATAAGCTTTTCAGATATATATATATATATATATATATATATATATATATATATATATATATATATATATATATATATATATATATATATATATATATATATATATATATATATATATATATATATATATATATATATATATATATATATATATTCCCAAACATCCCAGCCACCAAACACTCAATTTAAAGCTGGAAAATACAAGTACAGAGTATTGGTCCTTATCCATTTAAGAGGTTTGGCAGGTGGTGGGGTGTGGGCCATCGGCACTGGAGCTGAGTGGACGTCCTCCCACTCTGATTGTCGATGCAACACTGAACAGCCACTTGAAATCGGTTTGCCCCATCAATGTGTTGGTGATGCAGCTTCGAGTTGAAAAAGTAATTTTTCAACACATCTGTTCAACACTGCGCGCATCATGATGCACAGTGTGTACGGGGCTTAAGACAGGACTTGGTAACTGCAACACTGCGACTCAATGGGTTGTTTGCGTTGAAGACTTTTGTCCTCTGAGTGCTCCTTGACTGTCGTCCTCATGTTAAACACTGTAGGACCTTTCTGATGATCGAATCTTCAGATAGGCGTACACCTTTTCCCTTCACAGCATGATTGGGTTTCATCATTTCGTCAGTTCAGAGCGCTTTTCTTGCTTCTAGTTAGCATAAATGAATCTCTAGATACTTTATTTATATGGGGAAATGTTATTTTTCGTTATACGAAGTGCTTTTAAGTCGAAATATAACTTAAATACGTCTCGTTGTGAAATTAATTTAGCTATTTTTTCGTTAATAGATGACGTTGGCTGTCTGGGGACGTTTGTTTCGTGTAAGAAAAATCAAGATTCTGTTCGCTATTCACTTGATTTCGTCATAATACAAGCTTTACGTATTTATCGTTTATCGGTGTAAAAATAGCAGTAATGTGTTCTTTCATGCCCAATAGTTTTGGTTAAAACACTCTCTCTCCAATTTTAATTATGGTCGAGTTTCATCAATGTTGCCGATGCACAATAATTTATAGTCATTAGCAGCTTGAACATTTTTTTCTCAGCTTCAGCTACAGCTTGCAGCTTACATGTAGCTGTATGTTGCCTTGCCGATCTTATATCCATACCGAATAAGGGTATAATGTAAAAATATATCAGTCCTAGTCTACTTAACTTCAATTGTACTGTAACTACTGTATTTGTTTATTACCATACGATGGTTGAAATACAAGTAAAACTGCTGTTGTTATGAGATTCAGTGATAAGCAAAACAACAGTTTTTCGGTCAGCTGTTTATGGCTGTATGCATTTACGCAAGAGTATAACGTTACTAACAATACTGTTATCATTCTCTTTTACCTTTTTAACTAGAAGATGAGATAAAGAGATGGAGGAAAAGAAGGTGGTCTTTGTAATTCGGTCTCTCTCGCCGCCTGATTGTACGGTGCTGCCTGTGCCCACAGGAAATTTAAAAATATTTTATAAATACTGTCGTATCGGTATTAACTGCTTACTGCATTGCAAAATCGAATTATCGTAAAATTATCGTAATTAGACCACTACCTGAGTATTCTAATAGATTTATCACAAAATGTGTATTTAGTCATGAAAATGAGATGAAAATACGGTAATCAGTGAATATTTCTCAGTGAAAAATACCGCAAATGGGCGAATTTTCAGTGAATAATGAGTATACATGTTCCATAGAGAAATTCGCGAATGGGTAAGTCCGCGAACCGTGAGAACGCGAATACGGGAGGTTTGCTTAAGCAATACCAGGCCTAATGTCCTTGCCCTGAGAGGCAATGCCTCTACCAGGCAATTATTATACATTTTTAGCATTGCTTTCGTACAAGCAGGCTTGGTTATTCAAATTATAATTACGGATAGTGACAATTTGCATAAGAAAAGATGGTGACTTTTTCAGCATTGGACAGTTGGGTTCTTGAGACATAGGCCTAGTGAAACAGGGGAAAAAATAAATCAAGGGGAATCCCAACACAGCTGTGTTTGATGGGTCATCAACAGGTATTGCTAAACATAAGTAAACACGCAACAACAAAACACAAAAAGAGGATTAATGATGTTAATGAAAAAATAAAAGAAAATTTTATGCTACTGATTACAAATTATTAAATTCTAGACACTGTATATCTTTGCTAATATTAAAAAGAATTCTGCAAAAAAAATTATTACATATTTCAATTTTTAAAGTGATAGTCTTGAAAGGTTAATATAAAGTTTAAGTAAAAAACAAGGACAAGAAGCAGGATCATTTTACAATATAAATAGACAGCAATACATTTATCCGAAGGTGTGTGAACATTTGTTGCAAACACAGCCAATCTCAAGTTGTTTTCTTTCCAGACCAAACAACAGCAATTACTTCAATGGCCAGTGGCTGAGAAAGGCCTCTGTGCGGGAGCAATTGATGGACACCCGCCACAAACACGGAAGTTTCCTGATATGGTATCAACTTGGTCTTAAAAGCAAAGCTCCACTCCAGGATGAACAAGTCAAAAGAGCTGTCATCCACCTTTACAGGTAAGTACAGTATTACAATTTCACAAATTATTTTTGCCTTTATGATTACCTGTCAAAAGCTTTTCCGTGCTGTGCAAAGCTAATTCCCATCATTTAACCTTTTTTCTAATTGATTATAAGTGGTAATTCTTGTCCTGTGCAGGAGATTATAGCATAAAATTAGGCAACCTATTCTAGCAATTTGGGATCAGAAATGCTTCTGAAGGATTTTAATGGCATAGGATCAACGGTTTGGTACCTTAATACCAAAGTTGGTCAATGGAATATAGAATTTTGGCCAAAGGCCAAGCGCTGGGACCTATGATGTCATTCAGCGCTAAATGAAAAATTGAGAGTAGAAAGGTTTGAAAGGTGTAACAGGAAGAAAACCTCGCAGTTGCACTATGAAACAACTGTTAGGAGAGGGTTACGATGAAAAAGTATAGTAAAAGGAATGAAAGAGGTTACAGCTAAGGGCTGAAGGGATGTTGAAAAGAACCTTAAATAATGCCTACAGTGCAACGCATTAGGTGCAATGACAGCACTACCCCTCTTCAAGATTTATTTATCAACCCTCCAACTAGCCAAATACTGTATATGCAAAGACTATGTCTCATAGCAAAAGGCGAGAAACCATAACATTAAAGAAAATTAGGCAGATTATTGCAGATTATCCTATACGAGATGCGTTCAAAAAGTACCCGGCCTTTATTCATATAAAATACTCGTATTCAGATACAACAATCTTACACTAATCTCCTTCAAAGGAGTCCCATTGGGCTGCCACACACTTCTCCCAGCGGCTCTACCACTGTCAGAAGCAGCGCAGGAGCGCCTCTTTTGAGATGGAGCACAGCTGGTCCGTTGTATTCTGCATGATGTTTTCAGGGCCATTTTCAGCTTGGGAAAAAGCCAGAAGTATCGCTTTCTCTCTCTCTCTCTCTCAAGAAGTGGGAGCTCCATCACAATAACGCACCCGCCAATTCTTCACATTTGACACAGAATAAAGGTCGGATACTTTCTGAACACACCTCGTATACCCCCTTTCTCTTAATACCACTGTGGCACTAAGATGCATGCAACTGACTGTCACTGACAGGTACAAAGATAAAGCTAAAATTCCATAAGAAAGTTCTCAGGGATAACAATGCAACCAAAAAATAAAATAAAAGAATTTTGCAGCTCTCGGTAAGCCTAAATCTAAGTAACCAGGTTCCCATCATGACAGAAATGGAGAATGCGACTTTTCAAAAGCACCTGAATTAGCAACATGCTTTCTTTTGAACAAAAGAATTAGATCCTTTAGAGCTAAGGAGGGAAAGCTTGAATTTTGGTTGCCAGAAAAATTTTGAAATAAGGGAGAGGGATTTAATCCTTACCAGGAATCAATCCAATCATCAGAGGTTTGTAAAATTCCCCATACATCTCTGAAGAGGAAAAATATGGTGCTTTCTTTTCCCCTCACAGGGGAGCCTACAGCAACCACAAGACTGGCCCTGCTTAAAAAAGGAGATCCTTACCATTTGATATTTCCATTTAACCTTGCATGGACTGCACTACCTTCAAGAACTGCTCACCAAACCAACATTTTGTCCTTCACAATTTATCCCTCCATCTATAATGCAGGAAAGTGGCTTGAATATACCAGGCACAAAACTGAAACTTGCATATTCCAAAGATGGAAGCACACAGCAAGCAAGTATGGGTCTCCTTCTATAAGGAGAACTCAAAAATAAAAAGTGTCAGTTTTGTCTGTCTAATGTTGCTACCTCTTGGAAAGTTCTTCATTTTCAACCCCCAATAACCTTTGATTAGGATAAATATGTTTTGATGTATTTACCCAAATGTTTAAGAACTGGGTTATTAATTAAAGCTAAATATTAAAGAACCAACTGGGTCTAAATCTTGACAGGTAAAAAGTTATGGTTAACATTTCTCAGCTAATCCTGTATGTAGATAGTCGGACTTCCTAAGGAAATTCATTGCCTCTTACAAAGGATAATGTAATTCACTCACTTCAGTTACCAAACATTAACAGTAATCGGTAAACAGCCACCTTGATTTTATCTCAAAAGTGCTAATTGGTCCGCAAAGAGTGACTTCCATAGTGACAAATACTGTTGTGCTCAGACATAAGGTAGACTTCTGTCGTCTATCTCTCAAGAAAGCATTTATGAATAAAAAATTTATCCCTCAAAGAATTAGTGAGGGATCATTCCTGAATACATAAACAGCAGAAAGGACTGAAGTCCCAGTACTGCTTTTTACAAAAAAAAACACTTTTTCATTACAGGGATTTCGGCACTTTTGGGAATACTGTCAGTCATTCTCAATGAGGCATAACTTTATTAGAACTTCTAAAAACGAAATATGCTTTTCATCACATTCACTAGTGATTTTAATACTCTTCTGTTACAAGGAGGAACCCATTATTTGATGTTTGTCAGCATGTTTAAAGTTAGCAAAGGAGTACAAAATGTACAATCAAGAGATAATTTCACTGAAAGTAGAGGATTCTACAGGCAAAACAGAGCATTACTGAATACAAAGAACCATTTCATTCCTATCTCAAATCTAGAAAGTTGCAACAGGAGGGCTAAATATTACAAGTTAGTCACTGCTAATTTGAAAAGTCATACCTTACTGAGTTAGCAATGTAAAAGTCATTTTTTCCTACACATATACAGAACAACTACCAATATCCCCCTTGTTTTTAGTTAAACAGCTGGCTCCAGCTTGTGCTGAAAGTAAATCCCCTATGTAAAGACCTCAGGTTTGTATGTTAGGAAAGATACAAATTACTTAAAATTTGTCATTTCAGACTGAACTTGGTTAACTCTACAAAATACACTTGTGCATTATAGTTCATTCTTATTCATCTTGTACTAAAATTATATACTGTATGGATTCATTCTAAAAATTAATCACTTCTTTTCATCATCCAGACAAAAAGAAGGGAACACGTGAAAAGAATACCTTGCCAACCATAACTCCATATATGCAAAACAAATCAAATGCTTAAACCAAAGGGAGAAAACATTAGCGTTCCTTGCTGTAGTAGTTGTAATAGTAATAACAGAGTTGATAACAGTTACAATAGAAACTGCTATTTACAGGAGAGTACCAAATCTTGGCGTGGCACTTGCTCCTCGTGAAGGAACTTTGTGGTTAAAGAGAGCCACCAATCCTGATGTTGACTTCAAGGTAAGTGGAACAAACTAACTTTTCACCTTTTACATACACTTCTAAACTATCAAAGATAAAAGTTTTTAAGTCTTAAATAATAATCTTAGGCAATCAATTTGTGAAAACCTAAACAAATATGAAGAAATTTTCAAAGTTTGTTTAAGGCTGAGCAAAGATTAAATATTATGTGATAAGGCAGGACCCATGAAACTACAGTTTATTTCCCAGCTAAATAAATCACATCATGGAATTAGTATCCAGCTAGGGCAGCTGGGAAATTAAAACAATTATTGTAAATAAAATTCCCTTAAATGTAGCCCATTAAGTATCTCAGTCTATCAATCATTATCTGATTCTGTTCTTTTTGTTAGTCATATCATTACAGTAATACCAAACCAGAAACTTTAACAACAAAAGATATGTTCTACCTAAGACAAACAAAATGGAATTTATGTATGCTGGGGTAACTACATAAAATCACAAACTGAGATACTGATGATTTAAATACAAGATGAGAGTATATTGATCTTTGTTATTCAAATTCAATCTTACCTTCTATTGTTGGCCTCCTAAGAGCTTTCTGAGACAGCTGTCGATCATTCAACACTGAGTAACCTATACTGGAATGAAAAGTCTATGCATTAAGAAGGGAACCAAAGATCATTCAGAATACACAGATTCACAGATCAAATTCACACATTAGAACACAGAAAAATTAACAGGACCGAGATTAATGGAGTACAGTATATTAAATTCGTAAACAACTGCTTGAAAATAACGAAGGCTACTGCATAGAATAAAAAATATAACTTTTCCAATGCTTTTCAAATTTGGATAACTCATACAGAAGAGTTTGCATTCCTATGGACATACAGAACATAAGCCTTTCTTGCCCACCTGAATTTAGACAGCCATAAATATCAATGCAAATAATGCTTATCCTTCTTTTCCTGTATTGTATCTCTAACTACACAGGTTCTTCAAGGTCAGACAGTGGAAGAAGTAAGGGGCATCCTCTGCACTTTTCGCTCCAACACAGAAACAGGTCCTTTGTTCTGTGCCCGTCTTCTGAAGGATTCCCCTGACAAAATCTCAGATATAGATCCTGAAGACCTGGATCCTGACATGAAACACAGCTACTTCATGTTCTTTGGTTTTCACCATGGCGTTGTGGATGGTACAACAAACATGTACATCATGGGTTTCTTCATTTCTATGTTGAACGATATCATTTCCAATAAGCCTATAAATGATGATGTACCATTGGGTGAATATTTACCAGAAGATGAAACACTCAAATTAATTTTGAGAAAGAAAGAAATGATTGAAGCTGATCCCTGTCTGCGAGACAGACTCATTCAGGAAAACGAGTTATATAAGAATCAAAAGGCAAACATAACGCAAATTTCTGGCAAGATATCAACAGGAAAGAGAACTGTGACTTTAGCGAGAATACTCAGCCAGAATGTAACTTTGAAGTTTATACAAAAATGCCGGCAAGAGAAAGTCACTGTGAACTCTGCCTTCTCAGCTCTTGTTGCTGTAGCACTGACAGACACCTTAGTTGAATATGGCTTGGTGAAAGATTCCTACTGTGTTCAGAATTTCCATATAGTTAACTTGAGAAGATACTGGGAAAATAAACCACCTATTTCCCTAGGTTGCCATATTGGGCCTTTGAAACTGTATACAGAAACACCCAGAAACCTTGGTGATAAGTTCTGGGACTACGTTCGTTCTCTGCATCAACAAATTAAAGATAGCATTGAGAGTGGGAAAGTCCTTACAGATAAAGCATTTCACTCTCTGACTATGGATGCATTGCCATTATCAGGGGACCCTCTGTCTGACAAAGATTATAATGGTGACTTTTTAACCTCAAACTTAGGGAATGTAACTCCACTGGTGACAGAGGGAGGAGAACATGTCAAAATCAGCCATGTCATAAGATCAACAACAATCCATTTCATTGACAAACCTGTCTTAATCAATTTACACACCTTCAGAGGGAAGTTCACTATGATGTTCGATTACAATTCTGGTGCAATACGAAAAGATATTGCTGAAAAGTATTGTTCTCAGATATTAAAACGTCTGTTCAACATTCTGGAATAGATTTTATTTAATTTATGAAAGTTAGGTCTGATGACCTTGCACAGTATACATTTATCTACTACCAGGCAGTGAACTCAAAAATATGATTCATTTCTTGCTGCATACCATACTACATATCTAACGTTTCACGAAAGTATAAACAGCATATTTTGAAAAGAAAATAACTGTAGAGATCACTTAAATGTAATGACAATTATTACAGTAAAATATCCCCCACAAATGTTTACCAAATCCAGTTCCTCTTCCACAAAGATATTCTAAGATATTTGTGACAGCTAAGATTAGTTTTAGTCTTGATTAATACAATCCATAACAGAAAACTTTCTTCACAAACAATTTTCACAGTGATTGAAACTGTCATGAACACTTTGTAAATTGTTTCCACATAGTTTGGAAACAATTTGCATAGTTTATTTGATTCTCAGATGAAAAACAAATACAGTTTGTAAGTGAATATGAAGATTAACGAAGAGGGCGGTAATAATATCATTCTCAACACAATTACAACAAAAGGCACCAAGAGGTAAGCATCATGTGGCCTACTGAGGTTTGTACAATAAACGTTTATCAAATTTTGCAAACATATAAAAAACAAATTCTGAAAACAGTTTGACAGCAAAGTTTCCTGGTGTGGCCTGGACTTAATATTTCAAGTTTCCTTTTCATATAGCACAATGAATATAATAAAGTTTTATTCAGGCAATTGCAGTTTATTTCACCCTGCAGTCACTGGCAAACAAATCTCACACCCAATATTTCTTGTACTTCACACTGAACTTTTGGCAAGTCAGTCAGACCTGGGGCCGCCATGAAGAATTGCATGCAATAATTGCCAAGTCTTATCAGCGTAACATGGCTACAATAGTCACAGAAACCACTGTGCATTCTGATATGTATCTGCTATTACTGAACTGTCCAGCTCCTGCCAAAATGTTAATGGTTCAGTGTTCTAGAAACAACAAGCAATAGAAGTTTGACACTTTAGTAACACTAATCAGATAACACTACAGTTATGCTTATGTACTTTGCTTCCCAGTCGTTTCAGCACCAGCCCCAATCAGCAGTATTGAATGGTCCTGTATCTCAGTCTAGTTTGCCATTATAGACCAGTACAGGAATAGTAGTTCCTGCATCCTTAGGAAATGCCCAGTAGCTTTGACATCTCAAGTTAGTTATTGCAACAGTGTATACAAGAATGTTTTTAAATATGTATACTACAAAAATGTTACTACTACGTTTGTTTGTGGTAGTCTAAGATCAATGCGGACAATGTTGTGTCCTGGATTATACATGTTATCATGATGTTATCAAAAGGAAAAGAAAATAAGGAAATGTATATGCACAGATGAGACCTTTAGGATGGAACTAAAAGTTATGGGAAAATGTAAAGATGGAGATCTGGATTATACACGAATCTAGAAAGAAGTGCAGAGCTTGCAGTAGGTCTATCAAGTGCTTGGAAAAATGGATATGACAAACTTGGTAAAATTATTCTGCAACTGAGACATATACAATGTTTATCAAGTAAATGCTTGATCATTATTAATGAATTTAACCAGATTAGTGAGCTAACTTATTACGCTCACACAGAGCTTTCCCAAAGCATTTGTCTTTAATAATAATAAAGTTGAGTTTATTGTCCAATGGGACAAATCACTGGGATAGCAAGAAAGGGACCCTATGTTCTTTCCTGTGCAGAGATATGACCATTGGCCTAGTACCTAATGTCATCATTAAATGGTAGATAATGGAAACATGATGCACTGTCATTCTTCTTTGAGCAATATTGTTTCTCTCTCTCTCTCATAGACATGCGCGCACACACACACACTGTGGGATAGTAACAGGACGATGAAGGTAATCATCAGCTTCAGTGATATACACATACACCTTAAATGATTGAAAACTTAATGATGAATGTAATAATCACTCTTGCGCATATTTCTCTTTCCCATATATACCTTTGTTGCCTTAAATGCTAAACTTATAATCTAACATTACCTTTTCTGATTATGCAAAACAATCTCAACTCCCCAGAGAGCTGTTAATCAGCTCAGTGGTCTGGTAAAACTATGATACTTAAACTGAATCATCATCACTGGATTATCCTTGCTTGTGACTTAATTATCTTCATCTCAATTCGATAAATAACTTTCACAACACTTGGACGTTAAAAACGTGCAGTGCATCCACTGAATTAGTATAGTACTGCAAGGGCAAACTTGTTATTAATCAGTCCTCTTTGCTTGAAAATTAATGGAAACTGGGGGCGTAGAGGTTACCCATGAGCCAACAACCCCTCCCCCCCTCTCCCAGTCCTCAAGCTAAGGCCTGACAGTGAGAGGCACAGAAGAGGGACAACAACAGGCTCCATCCATTTGGCTCCTTGGGTCGTCAGAGACTGTTCATCACCAAAGTGGGTGTAAGAAAGCAAGAAAGGATTGCCCTGTTGTTGGACAGGTGGGACACTTTGTCCTTCATTGAAAGAAAACAGGTAACAGGAAAATAATGAAGACAAAGCGCTACCTTGGAAACTAACGGGAACAACCTTATTTTCACTGTCAACAATGTATGGTAAGACATAAGCGTTCTGTGGTAAATTCTAGATTATGAATTTTATGTACTACCTTCTATTGGGATTGCTGAAATTTCTCTTATTTTAGGATCACACTTCACACAGAGTAATAATGTGACAATATGGAGGTGTGAAGGGAATGGAAATGAAATTTTCCTGGGAGAACACAGAATCCACATTGAAGAGAATAGTAATGTCAACTGCAATGTCACATTAAACAGTAGAGAGGAGGTTGGGTGGAAGGTGCTAGCAACCTCATATCAGGGGGAACCAGGGCTATGGTTAAAGAGATATTACCAGGAATGAGGCAGCATAAAAAGAGGAACAAATATATATTACGGGAGGAACATAAGGAAACAAAGAAGTGACTATACCGTTTATCAATGTCTGATCAGAGAGTGGTGTTGGGTGATGAGTGTGACCTTGATGTCACAGTGACAGCAGGAAGAGAACACAGACTAACGAATGCAGTGCCTTGTTTAAACGGCCTGGGAATCTACTTTTTCTGGTAGGGGGATTGGTGGCGAGGACAGAGTTATCAAGTGATTATGAATGGGGATGAACCACTTACTGGGTATATTAAATTTTCCGTTTGCATATGAACTGGGGATCACCCTTGCTTGCATAAGATCAGAGCCTCATTAGGTACCAATACATTACCAGAGGAAAGTGGAAAGGAACATTAACAAATTAAGGGATTAAAGGATAATGAAGGAAAGTGAATTCCCATGGGCAACTCCAATCATGCGGGTGAAAAAGAAGGATGGTTCGCATGGTGGAACAACCTCTAACCTTTAACATCCAAGTCACATAGTGGAAAAACACCTGGCCATTAACATCTGAGTCACATAGTGGAACCACCCCTGGCCTTTTACATCCGAGTCACATAAAGACCGAAGGTTTGTATTTGTGTAGGAACAATTATCAGTATTTGTGAGTTGGATTGGAATTGAAATAGTATAAAATTTAGGCCAAAGGCCAAGCACTGGTACCTATGAGGTCATTCAACAGTGAAAGGGAAATCTAGAGTAAAAAGGAAGCCTTAGACATTCAACGCTGTCGTGGGTACACTATAACTGAAAATATTAAATTACTTAACACTCCCTTCAGCTTCAACATGGCAATGTGTATTCTACATCTAAATTTTCCTACTCTCTGTGAAGATGAAAGTAGGATCAGGAAGTGGGAACAACTCTAATGGTCTCCCATGTTGCTATTTAATAAGGTTATGACTATAATTATTCTTAATTTAGTTATGCTAATAATTTTAAGCTTACTATTCTTCGGGATCGTTTTGGCACCAGCCCTAAACACAGCAAATTTAGATCAGTTATGTAGAGAAGTTTAAAGGTCCTTAGGAAGTGCCTGGTAATTTTTGACATCTTAAGTAATCACTGAATCAATTTTTTTACACGTTTTTAACTGTACAAATGGTAAACAATTACTTTGATGTAGGTAGATGATGGAAATAGGATGCACTGTCATTCTTCTTTGAGCAATATTGTTTCTCTCTCTCTCTCTCTCTCACATATACATGCACACACACACACACACACACACACACACACAGTGGGATAGTAACAGGACAATGAAGGTAATCATCAGCTTCAGTGATATACACATACACCTTAAATGATTGGAAAACTTAACGATGAATGTAACAATCCTTTCACTCCCTGAGCAATTTGACCTAGGAAGTATACTGCATCTTAGATTATATATGTTATTGGGGCAGGGGGGTTAAGATGTATCAGCAAACAAAACCCAAGAGGGAGAAATAAGTATATCTTAGTTTAACCAGACCACTGAGCTGATTAACAGCTCTCCTAGGGCTGGCCCCAAGGATTAGACTTATTTTTACGTGGCTAAGAACCAATTGGTTACCTAGCAACGGGACCTACAGCTTATTGTGGAATCCGAACCACATTATAGCGAGAAATGAATTTCTATCACCAGAAACAAACTTCTCTTGTTCTTCACTGGCCGGTCGGAGATTCGAACTCGCAACCATCAGAGTGAGAGGGAGAAATCACGGGCAAACACAAAGAACCTCAAGTTATGAAACTAGGCAAGAAGTGGACGATTTATAGTAGGTCTAATACCTACTGGGAAAAAAGTAGTTTTAACAATGGAAGTGAATGAAGCTTGTATGAAAATAATTACGCCATACTTGGCAATGGCTTCCTATTGAACCATCAGCATTTAATTAATGAAGTTTCATGAATTTCGTTTGCAGGTTTAACCATTCATGAAGCAATTGTCATGTTGGTTAACTTCAGCCAGTTTCTCAAAGCTAACTGAATCAACTCGTTAGTATATACTGCTAAGGGTTTTTCTAACGGAACCTATAAAATTAAAAGGTGGAAAATCTCATAATTGCACCATGAAACAAGTGACAGGAGGGGGTGAAAAGTAATATAGATGAAGAGAATATGAACAAATGTAGAGTAGAGGAAACAAAATGGGTTGCAGCTGGGGTTGAAGAGACGTTGTAAAGATCCTTAAGTAATGACCAAAGTGCACCAACAGCACTACTACCTATGAGAAAGGCTTTTCAAAACTTGGTTACGCACACTCATAAATGAACTTCACGTGTAATCTGTAACTTTAAATGGTGGTATTCAATTAACAATACATAGTACTTACTCATATCAAGTTTCAGATTGTCCGGAGTTTCAATGGCGATTGCTTACATCTGCTGGAAGCCATTCTAACATTGTTAGTTTTAAACAGGTCCATACCATGATACAAGGTTTACAGATTTACAAGTGCACCTCACCCATCTTTTGTTCCTGCTTTACTTTTAGTCTCACCAACTCAAGTGTAATAGTGTGGTGTAGTTAATTTATGGAAGGGAGGGTCTGCACAAATTCAATTTCCTAACCTTTTTTTGCATTCGGAAAATTCACAATAAAAATGTTGCTGGGCAATAATAAAAACTAAGGAAGGCCTTCACAGTCACACAACTGGCTGGTGAACCTGTCATTTAAGACCATTTTGATGCAATACAAGAAGGAAGGCCTTCACAGTCACATAATTGGCTGGCAAGCTTGTATCATTTACACATTTCATGATGCAAAGAAAAAATTTATTGATATTCCTTACGGGACTCACCTTTTTCTCTATTCCTTGAACAGGCAAACTCTCTCCGCTTGACCAATTTTTAAGGCATCTTAAGGCTTCAAAATTTTTTCCATAATTGATTGTTCAAATATTCATTTTCTAGATTCCAGGGTAAAATTCCTATGCAAAAATTGCCAGACTTCTTCAAAATAACGTATACTGTATTCTAAATAGGGCAATAACACCATGGTTTTGGCTGGACTTATATTTATTTATGTATTTAGTCCTATTTTTTACTTGTCTGGAGCTTCAACCTGTAAAATAAAGAATACTACATTAAATGCATACCTAAACCATGTACGTAAATGTAAAATAACAGCAAATGTGTTAGTGAGCATCCTGTGAATTTCTAATGCTATCATATACTGTACAGCAATTTAACCAAGTGATAAAAGTACTGGTTGTGAACAATATTAAACAAAACTTACTGCTCAATCAGTTGGCATTGTACGGATGATGTCAGAATCACCAGGATCTGTGATAGCCAAGGAACATACTCTGAAATATTTACCACATGCTGTACCCAATTCAATGTTGTTTCCAGAGTAGTGGTGGACACCCGTCTTTGCAAGCATAGCATAATACTCAATCTCTGATTTCCTGTAAAAATACAGTTTAAGTTAAACATTACACACTACTGAATTTTCGGTCACCTTAATATTAGCAAGTTTCATGAATTTTAGTCTTACTAAGGGACAGCGAGGAATTTAGGCCTAGTTGTTATCCAAAGGTAATGCAAAGGTAACGAGGTTAAGTTCAAGCTACTGGTAATCATTAGGAAAAGTGATGCCATAGGTTTTGTTTGTCAGTCTGGGGTAGTTAGATAATGGGTCAAATTGGTTGATAATGCGTAAGGCATACTTTTAATTAAGCATTTGGAGAAGACCATAACAATTCTAGGCACCAGTAAATGACTGTAACACTGGCACAAGCCAAAGTGTAATCACCATAAACAAACAGTTGCCAGATATACACTTGCACATTCTGATACTGCATGATCAAGTATGTAAATAGAAATTATCAAGTTTCACTCTTGCCAGGGCTAAAGATCAAAACCACCTGCCCAATTAATAATTCACTTAAATACACTATCAGCTCTATAACATCACTAGTCTCTTTTTAAAAGGAAACCCTTTGAATATTAAAGCTTTCTTCACTGTACACTTAAAATCAGCAATAAAATCCACATAGGGTAACCTTTCCCTTGTAGTGTGCTGAGCAATTACATTACAGTATATATGTATACAAGTATATAAAAGTATATATACAGTAGGCTTATGTATGTTATACTAAGCCAATGACTATAAAAAATTAGCCTACATAATTGACTTACGTCAGGAGACAAGCCTCGACCAATGGGCCCTGAGACTCCATAAACCATCGCAAAGGCAGCAACATTTCCATCCAAGCATTCAGAAGCTCAAGCGCTCCAATTATGCTTGTCAAGAAAAGTTACAGCTGACCTGTCTTCTGGGCTGCTTGCTTTGGTACAGTTATGTAACAAAAGCAACACATTCCAGAATAACAAGTTTACTCCGTGAAGGTCTACTTCTCTGTCTCACCTGAGAGATGGGGTGTTGTTAGCGATGATGACCAACTTGGCTTTTCCTGCACGGAGACATTTCAGGGTTTGGCGGAGTCCCAACATGTACTTTCCCGATTTAATAACAAGGGCCAAACGGGAGTTGATACTCTCAATTGCTTTTTTCTGAAATGACAAAAGGCCATTCCTTGTGAAAAACGATTAGATCAGCAAGCATGTGTCAAGAGACAACAAAGATTACCAAATTATGGGAACTGTACAAAACATTTAAGTTACAAATTTCACTAAAAGGAAGAAATGGAAACATTAATAAAAGACCTTGATCATAATATCTCAAATCAAAGCCATTTCACTTAGACACATCAGGTGGAAGTAATGGAAAGGGGGATATCAACCAGCACCACTAGACAAGTTACACTGAGGAAAGATAAAGATAATGGGACGAGGTTGAAACCCTGACATGTTTTGCTACATAACAGCTTAAACAAAAATTCTTCCTTACTAATCATGTTGCCAACCTCTTCAAAATTCTAAACCCAATCCAAACACACAATAATAACCTCTCATGTAAAAAACAAATTCTTTATTTTTCAACCTGCTACTCATGAGCCATTTAAGAAACCCTTTCTTCGGCAATAGGTACTAAATATTGGTCATGATGTTAATTTTATTTACCACGCCTGATTCCACCAATCCTCCTTTGTTTTGGAGGCTATGTGGTAAATTACACATTGTTGCAACACATCAGTCCAATTAATAATGTATAGTAATAAATAATTATCCAAAAAAGATTTGGAATTCTTCCCCATCATTACCCAACACTTAAAATTACTGTATAAGAAAGCAGGAATACATTTCAACAGCTTACAATTTTCAAGAGCTCAGGTTAATACTGCCAAGGATAAAGCAGTCACCCCTACTAACCCACAAGATAATAGTTCCATTTCCCTTAGGTCATTACAGCATTCCTCTCCCCCATGTCAAACTGACCTCTCTCCCTCTATTTTCCTTAGCATTCCTCAACAGCTCCCCATGTCTAACTGACCATTTCCATTTGGTATCAATTGTCTTCATGCTTATTAAGGGTATCAATATTGTGGTCCTCAGTGCTTCCTGCAAACAAAGCTTTTAAAGGTCTGGTTAGGGGTGGTTTTACTATTTCATTTTGCATTCATTCTTCAGGTATTTCTATTTCTTTTCATTATGCGTATTCTTTCGTATAGAGATGGCAACGCTTCCCAGGACTGTAAATCCATTGCCCCCAGATCCATTTCAAAACATTTGAAGTTAGACTTACCTTTCAATGACATGTCTTCATGCTTGATTAAGATCAAGATGATGATGATGATGGCTAATAAATCTGATGATGAGGAGAGGGAGGAGGAAGAGAATGAGCATTTTCGAGTTTGAAGCTTCTGGAGATATTGAAGCGCTTGCAACTGCCTGTCCTATAAAGCTTTTTCACCCTTCACCTCAAAATCGGTGATTTAATGATCCAACCAAAGTTATGTTTAGGAGTGAGCTTGGAGGACTCAATAAATTGATAGTCACATCATGATATCAGCTATGCAGCAAGTTCATTGCTACCTATTATGAGAAAATGACAGGGGAAAGCCTGAAAGGCCTTCAATAAAGAGAAGACAGTACCAAGAAAGCAAATCTTAGTCACCTCTAAAAGTGCACCCCAAAATAATCTGGATAAGGTTATAAAAGAGAGGGGAACAAGTGCCATGTAGGCTTTTCCAAGAAACTTTATATTTCAAAAGCAAAATAAATTTAGCAAAACTTCATTTTTCTCAAAACTTACTTTTTCTACATTCAAATTCCAAAAACTCCCGTTTTCAGCAAACTGGGATACTATTCAAGATTTAATATATAATTTTATGTTTTTTTTATTGCACTCTAAAATAAAAGACATCACATATTAGATTTTTGAGTTTGCCGGTAAAATAAACTTTCTGCTAGATAAAAATGAAATACTTTAAAAAACACAAAAAAATGTTATGTTTAAAAGAAAAATATTCGTTAAAAAAGATTTCATTTGATGAGGTAACACCTGCCATGACTAAAATTAATCCCTGAGTGATGGGCTAGTCTAATAAATGACTTGATAGTTTGAACGTTCCAACTGCCTGTCCTAGTACCTGAAAAGCAAACATCCAATAAGATAATCGACAAGTATTATTTACCAAGATAACAAAATATATGACAAGACAACAAATATCTTTAGTATAATCTAAGATAATGCAAGATAACCAAAACATCAAAATCCCCACATCAAACCCTTCTAAATGTTATTTCTTCAGTATTTATTTCATTTTCTTTGACTTGTGGATCCTTCAAACTAGTTTTTAGCCTAAAGATGATGATTTCTTCACGCCAGCTCTGGGCTACATAAAAGATTTATAAGATGCCGAAATTTTCAGGGAAAAAAAAAAAAAAATCAGAAAATGGTCTTGAGAAACAACACTGAAACATTGCACAAGAAAAAAAAAAAACCTCAATGGGGTCAAGTGTAGAACAACGGGAACAGTTCCACAGATGAAAACAAATCTAACCTTTCCTAGAATGCTATGTCCTGACCTAACCAGACCTTCCCTTCCTCACCTCAATTAGGGTGCCATGCCCTGACCTGGCAAAGGGGGCTTTGCCCCTCCCGGACCCCCAAAAGAAACACTAAACATTGGAAAGGCTTGATCCTCAATAAATATGCCATAAACCACATGCATCAAACCAATGAAATAATTTACAGGGTACTTCTCGGAGTGCATATTAATAACTTTTTTCATTAACCCTTAAGGGACAGACTACATACATATCAAGCACCCTGCCAAACAAGGCAAATTCTTAAGTTGGCCAATTTAAGAAAAAAACACATCAATGGAAATAGGGAGACATGCAAATGCACATGGTATAAGAAAAAAAGGTATTATTACAGTTTCGGTCAAATTCGGATATCTAATATTTTTTTACTTGCTATCATATATTTTTGTCATGATTCATACGAAATACTTGCTCGCATCTTCCGCAAATTAAGAGTTACGGAGATATTTGCCGATGAATATTGTTCCTTGTTATCGCGAGGATGCGTTTATGCTGCCATGTCAGTTTTTCTGCTGATGCATTTTGTTTTTGTCAATGTATTGTGGGTAAAAATGCCTAATCGTCTTTTTTTTTTTCGTTATGAATTATAAGTACAGTACAAATGCTCAGACCTGATTGGTTGCTTTGTTTCAAGAATATCCAATTAACTGCGATTTTGGAATAAGCCGGCTTTCTACAAAAGTGCGCTTCAGTTGACTGCCATGGATTCCCTCGTGCACGTCTGCAGTGGGTGTTCTCTGTCTTACTTTGAGGCTATTGGTCATTTCCATGGACATTACAATGGAACTCCACAGGTTGTGAATACCTTTCTTCGTGAACATTTAGTACTACCATCTATTTAAGGTAAGTGAAGTGGTTAACGAAAAGGGTAACATTGCAGTTTCGGCCGTGAATTTCACCGAAACTGTAACTAGACGTTAGGGGTAAAATTTCGTTCCCTGTAACCCCTGTGGCAAGCGTGCGCAGCGCAATATTACCGCTTGCCAGAACATACGAGCTTGCAACAATCATTTAAAATGTGCATAAGCCGCGTAGCGGCGTTGCACCACCCGAAACTGAGAGCGGTACCAATGGCGGCCATGTATCTAAAAATCTAATCATTTACGGAAGAAATAAAGGTCAGATTCGTTGAAAGTACACTATTTAAGCTAGGGAAAATGTAATTTTATATTGGAAAAGTGAATTTGACCGAAACTGTAAATTTACCGAAAAAAAATTCTAAACATTTTTCCATACCTTCCACGGTCAGTTGAAGGTGACTATTTACAACCATTTTTATACATCAAGGTTCTTATGCTAGATTTTTTTCCTTTCAAATAATGTAAAAATTTACATCTTCCCCTCAACTCTCCATGCACTTTTCCTCTTAAGCTTGCCACTGGAACAAACACTGCAGCAATTTTTCATCTTCGTGCAATAGATCCATCAGTTGGTACTGGGGTAGAGTGCATTCTGCATAGGCCTATACCACCTGTGTAATGCCTTGTTTCATTAAGCCTATTCCACCCTTAAATGGCACCCTGCATTAAGGGTAAAATAAGTTTAGGATATATCCCAATTGAAACATGGCTTTATGGATTAAATTCATTCAAGTCCAATGCACATGTTCAAACTTGATGGCTTAGCATGTTTCTAACAAAACCAGCTGCCTATGAAGCCATTTTAAATTGATCTGCTCATAATACTGGAAAATGCTCGATTAAATTATTTAGTCTTGCCTTCCCAAATGGCAATTCAACAAAAGTTGGCCTACATAGGCTAAATTCCTTGAACAATTCCATATTCCATGAACAATTTCTTAAGTACCAACTTGCACAAGCTTAGCCTAGCCTAGGTTTGCTAAGCTCGCTTTGGGTAGAATGCAGTGAAAGGGGTCATGAATTACTTGGGGGGAGTTCAGTAAGGTGAAGCCTTCCCCGGCCAACTAAAGAGGGTATTATTTAATAAGTAGCCAACACACAATATGAAACTCTCTAACCTAAATTTTTTAAAAGGGCTCTTCATTTTCGTTGTTTTGAACCCCATAAACACTATGCGCAAATAAATAAAAAATTAATCAACACCCTCCATAGCTAATACAGCAAAACTGTAACCAGTAAGCCCCCTAGGTTACGTTAGGTTGGTATTTTTCGGTTTTTTAGTGCCCAATGAAAAACCCAAAATGGTTTTTAAATCTGATAAGTCTGGTTAGGTCATAATCTCTCTTGAAAAGCCTACTATGCCCACAGTACCCATGAATCATTAACTCAGTGTTAGGCTAGGGGCCCAATTTGGCAGTCATTGTTCAGTCAAGCCTGGAATGACTAAGAAACTCCTGCTGAATCAACATGGCGGAGTTAATATTGAAGGAGGGGTCACATGGTCAGGACTAGGCTAGCCTGCCACTTAAACTGCAGTCGGTTTTATGGAAGGATTACGATCATACCAGACCTACCTTTCCGTTAACTAACCTACCCCGCGAGGCCATGCTCTTACTTGGCAAGGGGGAATTAACCAACCCCTTTCATACTACCCAATGAGGATTAGGCCTACCAATAACAACTACTTTCACTCACGATAACCACTTTGTGGCGAAAAAGTGAAAGAAAAATTTTACAAAACGGTAAAATGTGAACAACCTATTAAACCATAACCCGTGTGACGGGGAAGGCGCCTTCTTCGCTTCCCTGGAATTTTACCATAAATATTGCATTTGCCTAGGGTAAGGGTTATGAATTTTGTCACTTTCAAAACTGCTGACATCTAACCATACTCGCATAATTTCTTAATTACGAATGAATATGTAACAAATTACACTAGGCTTTTATTTAAACTACTTCCTGTGGCTTAACCCAAGACAACAATTACCGCACACAACTCCTCGGCATCGACGGACAAAATTTGGCTTATTTATCCATAAATATTGGAAATCTTTGTTAAAAGACTACGAAACCCTACACCGACTGAATTACTGTCGACCACCACAGAAAATAATACGTAAACGCAGCTGAAAAATGAAATGTTTCACCAACTCACGTGACAACACACCTCTTCAGCAAGGTTTCAACAGACAGAAAGATGGAGGAAAGCAAGTTGCACAACGTGTGACAGAGAGCGTAACAGATAGACCACTCCCAACCCAAACCGAGTTCATGTGAAACGAGCAGTCGCCATCTTGAAAAATGATTCTCTGTGAAGAGTTATAACCGCAATAACAGTGCACACAGGGAACACGTAAGTTCATATAAGTAAAATCAAAATATAATTTTGTGTTACTGGCGTCCAGGCTATTCAACAGGAAGACTCAAGAACTTAAAAAAGGCAAACAAATCAGTTTGCTTACTGCAATGAGAGTAGTAACACCAAAACCAGGAGCTTTCAATTATATCTCTCTGTAGATTACTCTGAAGTTATGGTTTGTTTGTTTGCAACATAGTATAAAAGCAGCGTTTGCATTTGCTAATAGTTATTTCAATCCCCACACTGTTTCATGAGAATTGCTGTTCATAAAAGATCAGCATATCACTCAGTAGTCTTATGATTATGATCATATCAACTGCATCATACCCTCTGTTTTTGTGCAATCTTGAAATCGCTGTTTTCCTTGATGGTTTAGTTGATTTCAAAGAAACATTTATAGCTTTCTGTTAATTTTTAAGGGTATTTCGAGTATAAGTTAATTCTTATAATAAAGTTACATTTCTCTGACATATCAATTTGAATACCATTTTCATTAACAGACAGTCATTCTTAAAACATAGAAATTAGAATGGGCAGTTTTCGTTGTTGGGAAAGGAGGGTGGGGGGGAGGTGAAAGAAGTACTACATGCAAGCGAAAGTGGTCCATCTGTTGCGGTTCCTCAACAAGTTCAGATCAGTGGTTTTGAAACCACGCTCCGAAACACTGATCTGAGAAAACGAAACTCGACATGAAAGATTGAGATTATTAAACCTTTTCAAGGGTATTATACAATTAAATGAGAAATATATCAGAAAAAGTAACGAAGGGGGTGGGGCATGACAGAAGTACTACATGTAATCGGTTGCGGTTCCTCAACAAGTTCAGATCAGTGCTTCTGAAACCACGTTCCGAAACACTGATCTGAGAAAATGAAACTCGACAAGAGCCTTTTTAAGGGCATGATGCAATTCAATGAGAAATATGTCAGAAAAGGTAACGAAATTGATAGGAACCAACCACAAGGTGAAAATATACCCTTATCGATAACATTTACCAATGAACACGAGACGCGGGTTGTACGGAAAAAATCAACAAAATTGAGTGAGGATTATCCTAGATCTGAATAAAAAGGCAGAGATGACACGATAAAACTTAAAGAACTTAATGAAAAAGGGGCAAGAGGGAACGGAGAAACGGAATTTGAGTCACAAGGAGGCGGGCAATTTAATGAAATAACAAATGGACCAAAACGAAATAAATCTTAAGCAGCAGAAAATGACAAGGGCAATAACAAGTGAGAAAAATAAAAGGAAAAAACTTTTACCACTAAGGTTTTAAATGCACAAGGACACACAAATGTGCCACTAGTTGAAGCAAGTGTGATATTTTTATCCCTACCTGAAACTTGGAAAAAGATAGACAATCTCATATTCACTGGCAATGTAATGAGATATTTAAAAAAAAAAAGGAGGGCTCATGAAGTGTAATAAAAATGAACAAGTAAATCCAAATAACACAGAAGATAACGTTGAAATAAAGTTACAGTGATGTAATAGGTAAATCTGAAAACTAAATGATAGCAATTTTCGTTTATTACCAAGCGTAGACGAAGGAACAAAAGAAGGAATTTCACACTAACATCTGGAATAAAACAGCACATAAAAACGGGAGAAGATGAAGATCTCATTATACTATTCTATATTCCGCTCCACTGTCTTTTCCTGCGTCGTTTTCGTCAATGGTTCATGACAAAAAACAGTGACATTGACTGCCCTATGTCAACAGAAAATTTTCATATACTTAGAAACATCTCACTGGATGAAGAATATCAGCTCTTTGATCTATCAGCTACAACCTAATAAATTTCTCTGTTGGACTCAATTAGCATACCTGTTCATGATACTAAAGTTGAAAATGAAAGAATATTACAAATCAGACATTAGTCCTTGGAAGGCTTCATAACATGGCTGAAAAGTAAAATATGTGAGAAAAATACAGCAGTTTTCGCATCTACACTCATCCTTTGAATGCTGAACTGTGAATCAAGGATAAGACCCCACACTGTGTAACTCTCCTCCTTCTTCCTCTCACAGTTTGCTCTAGAAAATTCTCTCTATATGGTCAAACCATCTTGAAGTCCCTGGTCACTCTCCCAAACTTACACAGATTAATCTTTCCACTACACCTCCGTCATATCTCCACGTTATTCCCTTCCTAGTCCTCCTGATTCTTCATATACAGAATAAACAGGTGCCATTTTTCTTTCGCAGACAATATGAGATAAAGTTCCATAAGTTAAACTTGATCCACAATCAATTAGCCCTGTCCAGTTTTTCCTTTTTGTTCAACTGATACTTTACCTCATACCCCTCAAGTTAACCGATTCCCAGATAAATGAGAGTCAACCTTTCCTTCTTCCTCTGTGACATAATCAAATGCCATCTTTTTACTTATCCCTCTATACAAACTATCAAACCTAACACTCACCTTTTAGAGTTTACTTTTTGTTTCTTTCCAGTTTGTTTTCCCACCTTCTGTAGCTCTCTTCCTCTTATTAAAGCACTAATACCATTCCATAATTTTTTGGTATTCCAGTGGAATTCTTTAGTTAAAAATTAAATTAAAGTGTTGAACAAGATGACCAAGGCATTCTGCAATCTAATCTCATTTCTAAATTATCAAGGTATCATGATTGGCCAAGACAGTAAACAGGCACTGTGAAATACCAGCACCCCAAGTCATCTTGATATCTTAACTCAGTTTTGCCTTAGCAAGTTAGCATCAGCCTACAAGACCTTTTGAGCTCTGGGTACCATTCTGGCAATCAACTTTAGTTCTCCCTAAACCCAGGAACCTGTACTTATCACCTGTTCAACACAAGGACAAACCTCATTCTGAACTCAGACACAAACTGGTTCTGATCTCAAGTCAAACATAACTTATTTTTCTCAAGCTTTTTATCATCAAGCATTTCTGAGTTTAATTTCACCAAGCCAGAAGATCTTTGAAATTAATCTTCAATACTGAAATGTTCTTCTTCTCTTTTTTCTTTAAATCTTCAGCTGAAAACCCTTATGGACAAAATCAACAAGCTACAAACCCGAAAGGGCTTCAAAGGGAAATCAGCCTGCAAAGAGAGCTGATGTAACTTACTAAAAATATGTACACTTCACTCAAGTAACAAAAGAAAGTTTCATGTAAAGTTCCAAAATGATAACCATGCTGTATTTTTGGAGTGACTGTCTACTCCTAAAGAAGATAGTCAAGTCAAACAAGTTACCAGAAGTAAGATAAGGACGGTCCCTCCAGCATCTAGCTAACATTTTTATTCAATTATCTCCTCTTAAAAGCTTACTCAAGATATAAATATCTCCAGTGAAAAATTTATTTCACCAATCCCAAACATACCTTGAGATTCCAGCCTTTCCAGGAGCAAAACAATGGCATGTCCAGTTTATTGTTAACATTTCTCTACAAGGGAACATAGAAGATTAAATCCTTAAACCTGTTAACAATTAAAATGTGTATCTTAATAAGAAAATACATTGTATAAATTAAATTGCTCACAGATTTAAAGGGCTTAATCTTCTATGTTCCCTTACACAGAAATTTTCAAGTAGATTATGAATTCCTCTAAACAACATAGCACATAACACGTTATGGCAAGTCGGTAAAACTCATAAATCTGACTAGACCTTTGCACTGGAGTAAAATGGAAATATCCAAAACATAATACAATATCACCTAGATACCAGATGGTTGGTTTAGATTATGTCAGCATGGGCCTTTGTGCTACAGCAGTTGATATTATCATCATTATTAATAAACAGGTAGTTTAACCAGAATACCGAGTTAATATTTTTAACTTGCACAGAGCAAGGCATTCAACCTTCTAATGTCTAGCAAAGTGCTAGTAACAGTGCACGTGTGGAAAGTTTGCATATCTTTCTTAGCCTACCTTGCAACTTACATATCTAATTATTTAAAAAATATTAAAGTTCATACAGTAAGTGCAATCTCCCAAAGCCAGATCACATACTTCAAAAGTAAAAGGAGTGGTAGAAACCACTTTGATTTTTTCCATCATGTTTAGAACAGCAGAACAGAATACAGAATTTAGGCCAAAGGCTAAAGCACTGGGACCTATGAGGTCATTCAGAGCTGAAACAGAAACTGACAGTAAAAAGGTTTGAAAGGTGTAACAGGAGGAAAACCTCGCAGTTGCACTATGAAACAATAGTTACGAGAGAGTGGAAAGTAAGATGGAAGAAACAGAATACAAATGGAGGTACAAATAAAGGGACAAAACAGGGTTGCAGCTAGGGGCCAAAGGGACGCTGCAAAGAACCTTAACTAATGTCTACAGTACACCACAGAAGGTGCACTGATGGCAGCACTACCACCCTATGGGGATTGTCTTTTAATTATTTTCAATTTATTTTAATGTGTTTTGTCATCTGCAATGTTACAGTAGAACAGATAATGTATTAATAATTATTAGGTGTAATAAAAAGAATTGACAAGAAACCCCCATTTGAAGAAATAATAAGAAAGCATTACAATCACTAGCAACACTAATCAGTTAAATATCTAGGCACTAAAAGCAATGGCCCAATTAATGTTCTTAGATGAGGGGAAAAAATGGGATTGGGAAGAAGTTGCAAATGGAAAGCTATGAGAAAAAAAAAAGGATTACAGATGAAACTTGGGGGCTGAGGAGATTGTGCAATGAATTTCTAAGACTGTATTTCTAAAATAATTAGACATGTGCAACAAGGTGAGCTAAGAAAGTTGATCAAACTTCCCACAAACGTGCATAGCAACTAGCTCTGGCTAGTTGGATACACTGACAATGAGTCAACCCTTTACTAAATGCTAAATCAAAGTAATTATAAGACATCTGAATATGACAACAATTAGCATTTAGGGCATTTCTCACATATTTTCAGTGAATTCAGCAAACAAAAAGTGAAGCAGTTTCTTTAAGAAATAGGCAGATGAGCAAGCAAAAATGTAATTCAGTAAGTATGGTGCTTGCTTATAATCATAATGGATGATAGTGCACCCTGCAATTCACATAAAACCCTTGTTTTACCTTTCTGTATTAACTAGATCTGACGTATTACTGAACTGCCATATAAAAGCTTTGTGGACCTTACGATTTTTGCATAACCTAGGGTATCTTCATTAGATTTATCCTCTATTCTTCCGTCACAGTTCAAATTAATATGTACATGCCAAAATACATACTAATATTTGTGTATGTAATGGAAAAAGAACGTAACTAACTGGATTGTGTTTCGTGTATTGAAAAAAGCATCTTTGTATTTGTATCTTATGTATATTAGGATAAACAACAAGTTCCACTATGAGATAGTTTACATTATATGGAAGAACAATCAACTCAAGCCTAACTGCAAGCTGACAAACACATAAGCAGTTTAGCAAGTATACACAAGTCCTCCTTCCACCAGTCTTTCACTCCCAAAGCTGAATAAGGCAGAATTTTTACCATTCTATAATTATAAATGAAAATCAAAATTCAGAAAGTGTATTACTCATCACAAACAAAAGATGATACAAATCAGGGTCATTCTAAATGAGACTGGAAAACTGTAACAATTATCTCCATGCTAACAAAAGGATCACACAAAAGTTCATTGCATATCAAACTTCAAAAAGAATAATCATACAGTACACTATATACACAGTAGACAGCATACAGTGAATAAAAATAATCAATAAATTAACAACAGTGAAGGTTCATTTAAGAGTCTGGTGGTCTGCTGCATTAAATATTTCTTCATCATCACCATCATCTGCAGCTAGAGGAAACATTTCCTGCTCATCTGTGTGTGACAGGACACGGTATTTTCTTGTGGCTCGTTTTCTCCTAAACCTGGAAAGCAGAGTGTACGATTTAATCAGGGGGAAAAAATAAAAAACAGAACTTCTAGATGAAAGCCTTAGTATTATAATTATTGACATGAAGAAAAGATGTTTCAAAGATTTATACTTGTACAGTATTATGCTCCTTTCATCTATAATATGCTAACAGTTATTAAGAAAACTGAGTCTACTTATAATATTTCTTGATAATTAAATACACAAATACAGTACCTTAAATGTTAAGAAAAGTACATACATGATAATTATCAAGAGACTTGAAGCTACCTGGGAGTACACACAACTATCTGCAATAGGTGTACATTCCAGGAAGAATCTACTGTAATTCTGGTTAAAGTATTTTAATGTACCCCTTTTATACTGTAATTCATATTCAAATTGATTATACAACCACACAGACAAGTGAAGCAGCAAAATTTTTCAAGTAAACTACAGTACATACTGTACAACTGAAAAAGAGGACTGCAAAAACTTTTATTTTTTGCTGTACTGCATTACGTAGTATTTTACATTCCACTGTTTCACTTTCCTCATGACCATGTACTCAGTTTATATTCTAAATTATATGGCTTTACTTCTCATTATTGAAGGTGCGCATGGCAGAATTTTTCTAAGTTCCTCCAAATGCAGCACTGTACCTGTAGTGCTGTATTAGTTCATGTGGCAGTTGTCTTTTTTGTGTAAGAAAATTTTTAACAAACTTTTAAACACCATTCAACACTAAACAAAACAGCATTAAGGTTTACAAATTTCTCTCTTACTGGTAGTTGTTAGAAGTGTACAAATTGCTATAAAATTCAGCTGCATTAACCAGACAACACAACAAGGTCATCAAAAAGCTTGTGAGCTTAAAGACGTGTGTCATTCTATAACACTTCTGTAAAGAAACACACTGCACGTCCAGTACAAATGTCAACAACCATGTACGTACAAAGAACAATGACAAAACCACCTACATTATTCACTTTTATCTTTTTGGTTACACCAGTTCACTGCCAAAAATCAAACAAATCAGAGCTCATAGCAGTGACCTAAACTTCTGTATTTGATGAACTCAGTTCTTTGCAGCTATTCATTTCATCATCACACTTTTCCTTGCAACTTGGTCTTTACAGCTAAGTCTGAGACACTGAAAAGGTTTAATACTGCAAATAAATTTTTTTGTACACATATGATTACAAAGACAATGAATGTCATTCAGATCCTTACACACAGCACAGGAAGCAAGAAAAATTGTGCCCATTCAGGTCATTTCATTATGCTACATATATTTTAGGTCTGCTAAAAACATGAAAATACAATAATAAAGAAACACCTTTAATCAATTTCTAAAGACACTGAATATTTATGGCTTTACTATTACACTCATTTTACCCAAAAATTTCTTTTCACATCCTTATCAATAAAAACCAGAAAAATTTAAATGCATAGTATACCCAGTAACCAGACTGCCACTAAATTACAGAACCCTGGGTAGATCTGTTTCAACATTTGTGCGAATTGGCAAATAGGAATTTGGTAAGGACAAAGTTCCACTTTGGACAGTGAATTTTTTAAACTGCCATAACTTGTAAAATTAGTTTTCACTGACATAAGGGTGTACTGTACCACATTAAATTCAGAAGCAAATAAACCCCAAAAATGTACCTTTAGTTATCTCACCTTAAAAATATGATGAAAATATATCTTACCTTAAAAATTTGATGAGAATGTATATAAGTACAACAACTCCTACAACAACAAAGACATAAAACAGCCTTAAAATAGCATCTGGTTTTAATCCACTAGGAGGACCAAGACCCAGTTCATCATCTTCAGAATCTTCAGTAGCTTGTCCTGAAATTAAAATTTAAAGTAATTACTAAGTAATTCTGAAAATAATGAGTAACTTGCTGTTTACCTGTTAATAGAAAACCTATTTGCCCCATTTGCATTTACAGTACAGCACTATATTACAAAACGTATGTAACCACAAGTTCAACTACTGCAATGGAGGTGTGAAAACAATGCACCAAAACATATTAAATAAATCAAATGCCATACAGCTAAAATGTTCTACATTACTTCTAAGCTTTCCATGACAGCAATCACTTTCACTGAATGGGAATTGTAAAGTTCCATATTTCATTAAGTTTTACTACAGTTTAGCACAAGCTTGGTGTCAAAACTGTATTCGACAATACACATAACAACAAAATACAGATATGGTGACTTATCTAATCAAATGAACTACAAACTCTAATCTTTAAGCAAGTCAACCAGTTATGAAAGAGGAAGGCAACCAACTTCTGACCCCTTCAGCTGTCATTTTACTCAACATTTTTCTGATACAAATGCCAATGGAGCCTTATTTGAGATAAACAACAAAAATAAGCGGAACCCAACCTGAAGGAAGTGACAGGCCCTGTTCTTGAAAGCAGCAAGATAATAAGTAACTGGGTAAAAGAGAATATGGAGATAACTGCAAATCAAGGATTCCAAGGATGGTGATTTCTAAATAATGAACATGGAAACTGACGGCCTGGCAGGGTTGTTAGGCACCTCAGTGGGCTTCTTTCCTTCAATTCAACACAGTGGCAAAAATAGGGCTACAGAAAGAAAGTGGGTAAGATTGAGATCTTGTTAATTGTCTTTCATCTACCATACCTAAGTGGGAGATAAAGTAAGATGCTCTCACAGGATTTTTTCATGAAAAGTTGGAAGGACAATAACCTGAAAACTATGAGTCTTGTTTGAAGTGAGAGGTTCAATAATAATTTTTGTCAAGAAGTTAAAGCATGAAAAATCAGGATCTCCAGGGATCCTCACAGAACAGAATTTTTTCCTCCAAATTAATTAAGGCCTGTAATTTCTAGTAGACATATAAAAGGGAGTATTTAACAGCAGCAAGAGAGGATAAGAAGACCTCTGTGCCTGCTCTTTCCACCTGATGATGTAAAGCCGTAGTCATCAAGTCAACAGTTAAACAGAGTTTTACAGAAGGTACCATGAGCTCAAGAGCTCAGTTGGATACTTATGCAACATGCATCCTAAGAATAATCATGGAGATTCCTTGAAAATCAACCTGTTGGAAACTTTCTATAATTTGTTCCACCTAATTAGCGACAAAAAGAAGGCAAGGGCGTCTTTCCCTTCCACACACTGGGGTGGAATGGAGCCAGAGTGGTGAATACTGTATGAGGTCTCCTAGACACAATTTCTGAGTGCAAATGAGATGACTGACATGAAGTAACATAAGTGAAGAAATGAGTACAGTAAATTTTGTAGAAACAGGTGCGCAACAGCAAAGTAGCCAATATAAACTGAAACTGGAAAAGTATTTTTTACCCAGCTGGCATCAGAGAGGATATTACGAATCCACAAGTTTACTTACAGGTGTAATAATGTTGCACTAAATGCAAATGTCATCTCTGATATGAAAATGTGAATAAAGGTTGGAATGAGAGATCTGAAAAGTTATTTATAGTAATGTCACTGGAAAATGGATTTGAGAAAGATGATTAAGGGAAGAGTGTTACAGGTTACATTTTCTACATAATAATCACTATCATTGCTACCTTCACCAACTGACGCAAATGGCTGCAGTGAAAAGAGTATAAAAAGATGCATATCAACAGGATATTAGAAATGGTAAATGGCCCCTAACACTCAGAGCCAAATGCAAATGAGTTCTCCTCAGAAAATACAATGGATGAAAAGATATATGATGAGTGTAAGTCTATGTACTGTGCTTATATTTGGTGTCTAAATATTTATGGTGCTCTAAGTAAGGTGGGGCAGGTCCATGGAGGCGAAAGTCCCCTAATACAGGCACAACTGGGCATCTAAGGTTGGTTTGGATACATTCTGTATCTCCACCTACAATTTACGGTGCTATGTAGGTTTCGGAGGATGAGTACAGGAGCAGTGCAACACCCCAACCACGTAGTAGCTGGCCTATATGTTAGGTTTAGTTTGGGTAGGCCAGGATGGTAGGTTGTATCCCAGAAACTGCCCTATCTACATCTTCATACTCTATATGTATTGCATGGTGTATATTTTTGTGACTGATTAGCCTAAATGCATATAAATATTAAAGTTTTCCAACTTTGACATTGTGATTTATGTATTTCTGACCAATCCTCTAACACAATTCACTCTCGTTTACATACCTAGCAAAAAATGAACTTATCATACAATTGCCAAGACATTAGCCTACATGGCAAAACTTGACCAGAGTAGGGTATGTCTACTAGGTGTTCAATCCCCGAGTCACTCCCACTGTTACCCTACTTTTCATAGGCTACTATAATCTAAAGCATCCTTGCATCCTACCCTAGGCTATATTACATGGTATATATTTTTTGACTGATTACATGCATAACCTACCTGTATCACTAGATTCATTGGAAACTTTAATTTTAGGAGTGGTGTTCACTGCAGGGGGGTCATCTACAACTTCAGAGTCCAACTCTTTGGATTCTTGAACTACAGACTGTGAATTCGCGACTGATTTATCATCAGCAGCGGACTTATTAGAAGAGGAAGAGGGCAAACTATCAACTGCTGCTCGATTAGGGTCTCCCTTTGAAGTCACTGGCTTCCCGGGTGCCTGACGTTTCACCAGCTGCTTTAGGCTTGCATTTGTTGAGGAACTTCTTTCGCGAACTGCATCAAGAGGACTGGGGGGTCTTACATCTAAATTCTCAGTTGGAAGGATCACAGCATCCAGCTTGGCGTCAGGTAAGGTTAAGTACGAGCGTTTGGGTGCCTCATTCTCACCAAGGGCCTCACAATTCACAAACAGACACACATGTAACAAAGCTATATAAAAAATCATTACGTTACTACTACAGAGATTCTTCTTAAGCAATTTCTTGTGAATGCCAAGACCTAATATACAGTGACAGGATGTGGACATGTAGTACTTCCATGGACAGTTATCACAGGCCATTCTTCTCCTTAGACTAGGCTATTATTGTGCTCTACTGCTGAATCAGTAGTCTCTGGGTAATAAATGTCACTGTCACTCATCTGCTTCATTGAGAAGCACTTCGTGGTTGCATTGTTATTCTAGTAACGTAACTGTGCAAGGTGTTACTGTTCTTCCATATCCTCCTGTCACGTCAACATACACTATCCCGTTTTTAAGATTCAATATGACAGAATTCCATAATGTTTCTAGGTTTTATGACATAGATGTACGTACACAAAAGAGTTTTCAATATTGTAAATATTTTTTATACTTTATATAAATATTTATAACAATACAGACTATAGTTTAAATAGTAATTTACCGTAAGCAATTTTTATTTATCTACTTTTGCCGAGAGGTAGTACAATTTTGCCTACGTGACGTAGAAGGTAACGAAACGAAAATAGCAATTGTCAACAATAGAGAATAATCACAACACTGCCCAAGCTGCGCTTCGTTAATTGAAATTCACATGGATAAAGAAGACAATAAACAAAACGGTACCAATAATCTGGTTATATATGTTGTCAGTATTTAACCTTAACTGTGCATTTGAATTTCATTATCGTTTATCCTAAATTAGCTATTACCGAAGGACTTTATATAAGTTAGGATCTGGGGGTGGAAGAGTTCTAGGAAAATACTTGTCATGACAAGAATATGGCATCAGTGTTTTCAAGAATGACTTTGCTATTCCGTGGTGCAAAATGCAAGCATAACACTCAAACTTGAGTGTTATACTTGCAATTCGCTTTTCCACGCGGACAGTGCTCATTCGGCCAATGAATAGAATATGCCTGGCCACGCTGGCGGGTTTCACATCATGCCTTTCACTTGAACCCCGTTCGGCAGGGGTCCATTCTGGCACAAAGCCGATTTAATGTAAACCATCCAAGCGATAAAGACACCAAGATAGCTTCTATGGGCTACAGGGACTGAAAGCTCATTATACCTGGGTATTTCAGGACCGCATGTCCAGGTAGCCTATTTTCAACTGGGTGAAATTAACAGAAAAAGGAAACATCTTGAAAGTAAATTCCTCGGCAAAAAATATCAGAGCAAAGAGCAGCTTTCCATTCCATTTCCCACTCAGTTTTCAATATTTGTTAGAAAGACTCAAATACCAGGTAAAATCACCATCTGGTTTTAAATTTTTCTCCAGTTCACTATGGCCGTCATTTATGCTAAATCTAAAGATGTGACCAGATCTTTTCGTGGATTTATTTACGTAGTTTGCTAGCTGTAACTCCACATAAAGAGTTTGACTTTTTTCGTTATAAAATGTATTTGCACAGTCTATTAGTGCACTGATCTCGATTTTATTTGTATTTTGGTGAAATACATAGCGCTCCTCTTCTTATTTTCTTGTTTTTGTTAGAAATGTCTAAAACAGTATATTCAAATATATTCTATTTATATCCGTTCATTTGTTTAAAATTTTCTAATTGCTTTGATAGAATAGGCCTACATCGTGCGACTTATCCCATTTTGTTACCATTGGTATATGATGAAATTCGTATGTTATGTTCTTTTCAAAAGTATCTTATAGTTGCTGCCTGTCACGTGAAAACTATTACTATACTGATACTGATTACCATAATCCCTGAAAATGTAAAACTCCAGTCCGTGAAAAAAGGCACTACTCACTATTATAATTGCTTAATGTACAATTCACTTGCACCTTTGGCATTCAGTAAGAATATAATCAAAATGTGCTCTAAAATGTCATCCACACATCGACACGGGGTAGCCCCCATTCATAAGCCGCACTGCTGCCATTATCGGATCTTTGAGGCCTATCTCGGGTACTAAGCATCCTGGCGTTTGATAAAATGACCGGGATTTCAGATGAAAACTGAACGTGAAAATTGATTTTTATATTTACTGGTTAACGAAACTTTTAACGAATGATAAAAGTGTGCAATAAACTTTTTTTTTTTTTAAGTTTCAAGTTCGAGTCATTCAAGTACTGCTTTAAAAGGCATCATTATTGATTTATATCTGACGGCTAATTCTGTATCAGAGTACTGAAAATAGAAATATTTTACCATTTTAAAAATATGGCGTATCATTAAATAAATCTGAGGAAATAACACGGCAACTGCATTTATATAATACGTAATAAAATTAGAAGTGTTGCTTGATAAAAAAAAAAAAAAACCGTCTAGTTATAGTTATATCCTGCTATATTACCGACTCAGAACTCTTCTTGTCTCTATTCATTGATAGAGTCCAGAGGTACACATTCCAGAGGTCACGACAATGAAAATATGCTATTATGTAATTGTCGTTTATTGATTTCTGGCTTGTCTTACAAATACACAAAAACACTCGCAATTCGAAAATGAGTTTTACACTGCATTAATCATTTAGACTGTAAACCAGTTGTCCGAGGAACTCCACGAGAAAAATGACTGAAGAAAAAATAAGTCCAATGGCAAGTATCAAAAATGGTCCTTGGAGGTGTATGAGACTCAGTGGTTTTTCAGACGATTCGGTCGGCTCCTGTAAACAATCAAGAAAACTGACTGTATATTATCAAGAAAAAAAAACTTGATTAACACGCACGGCTGTGCTAAGAGAGGAACTGCGTGCACAACTATATGGAAACCACGCCATGGTGAAAAGATAAGAAGGGATTGTTGATCCAGCTAACCTTTATGGAAGTGAAGTGTGATGCCCAAACGTACAAAGTAAAAACGAATTTGGAGCTGTTTGTTAAATGCAAAAGAAAGAAAAAGAAAAAAGTAAAGCTGTCGATACAAACTGTTAGCTTACCCTCAATCAAAAGAGTCTTGAGAGAGTATCTGAGTACTAATTAATTTAGTGAACAACAGATCCAAATGGGATAGGTATTAAACGTAAAAGAATCATCTTAGTCACCTCTTTGCTGCTCCCCGCACGATCCCTCAGGATATCAGCATACCATTTCTGCATCAAATTAGCCTCCACCACTCTCTGTATCCCTTGATCAAACTTGTAGACCCATGGCGTGTCCTTTTTGAAGAAGAATGCTATGTTTGCTGAATAAATCATGTCTCTGAGACTGTAGATCCTATGAGAGTATCCCAGAACGTTATAGAGGTTTTGCAAGAAAGGATAGAAATCTAAGTTAGCATACCCTCCGCCCAGCACGAGGTTAATACAACCTTCATTTCCGAACCATTCTGTGTCCCTCATTGGGACTAGGTCTAGCTTGGACCCTAGAGCGAGCAGATTCTGGTCGGTTGATGTTGCTAACGCTTCGGGGACGAATTCCCCGTAATCCAGCATGCATAGTCTGAAATTATTTTTCATTGGTTAATAATGAGAAAAGGAAAATTCTAGTTTTCACTCAAAAAGCATTTTATTAGCTGAGGAGTTTGGTAAATCAATAAAAACCTTTTTACGCTTTTAACTGCAAAGTTGATAGCGTTTTTAAGACACAGCAGGGGAATCTACCCACTGAGTACCACATAAACAGATCACTAACTTGTGATTGTAATATCAACTGTTACAATGAACGAATAAATTATTCAGCAAAATCATTTAGTGCAACCACTGTTAATCTCTATGAAGATGAAACTCATATTTTGAACCCTTCTTCATAGTTGTTTAATGCCGATAGGATGGGCAACTATAATGTCCTTTCCTGGTCCAGGCCTGACAAGGACAAGAAGGAACGAAAAATGGGCACTGCATAGCCAAGAACGGAGTGATAGACCAACCGCGTAACAGGGGGAAGGTTGTAAGGATGGAAAAAGCTGAGGAAAGACAAAATACAGCATGACGCCATAGTCCGCAACTGGAAAGGCGAGTCATCATGATTTGCACTCATCAAAAGCTAGTTTCTTTTTCCGAGAAAGTGGTAGTGATTTACCTATAACTACTCTCGGCGAGTTGCTTAGTCGTGCGGAGTTTCGCAGGGTATACAGGCATGGTCAGGATTGCTATGAGGTTACTCGTGTAGCACACAACGATGATGTATGCCCCTAGCCACCAGAAGGCCAGAAACGTCCTGATGGACAACGAGTTAGGAACTCCCTCGGCGCCTCCCCCTATCAGTCCCTGCAACGTCGTGAAAACCTCTTTGAGAACTTCAAGCAGGGCGGTTCCAGGTATTCATTCACTGAAAATCTATCATGCATTTACTATGAATTCACGTTAATTCATGCTGTGCTACGTTTCTGAGCTATCGATATCTTTTGGCAGGAGCAAGGTCCTTTAAATACCATAGTATATTTAAAGGACTTTGGCGGGAGTATGAATACAGAATTGACGTATTTTACCAATCCACTCCAGATTTTGTAAAAACTAGCAGATACTTCACTTTTCATTTAGACATTTTATATATATATATATATATATATATATATATATATATATATATATATATATATATATATATATATATATATATATATATATATATATATATACATATATATATATATATATATATATATATATATATATATATATATATATATAATGTATATATATATATATATATATATATATGTATATATGTGTGTGGGTATAATATACACTGCATATGTGTGTGGGTGTAATATACACTGCACAGTTTTCCAATACTGGTAAGAATAATGATTAAAAGGGCGTTAAATTTAGTCATTTTCTACAGACAAAAGCTACTCGTCCTTACCATAATTATGATAAAGAAGCAGTTGAAGAGGGAGATGGCATAATGTTGGCCTCGGAGTAGCAAGTAGAAAACGACAGACGTGACAATGAGCGTCCCACCAGTGGCTCCCCAGACGACCAGTCGCAAAGGATACGTCAAACTACGCCATTTTGGTAGTGGAAAAGGTTGACGCATGATGAAACCAAAACTGAGAATAAGACGGATTGGCAGAACTGGTTAGTCAAGGTGAATTTTCAAGTTACTGGTGTGTACTGGAAATGAAAATATTGATTTCCAATTAAAAGTTAGATATCATTTTCATTTTGTTCTTTTCCTAATATCCATAACCTCATTTATTCAAAAAGTAAAGTCTATTGCAACCTCTTGCAGGGTTGACCTCACTTTCTTCGCTTCTTTTTTCAGCCATTCACCTTAGGCCTGGTGATATTTCATTACCCTTCACATAAAGCAACGTCATGATTGGAGTTTTATATAGTACAAGGGATGGAAATGACGTTTTGAGAAAAAAGGTTACATTAATGAAGACGCTTGAGCCAATCGCAAATCAATCGCAATCGTTAGAATGCAATTCAAACCAGTCAAAGGAATCATATCAGGGAAAGTGTATGGTAGGATTTTAAACGAGAAAGTAAATGACCCATAATACAAGAGTTCAAAGATGTCCAAGTGTTTAGTTCAAGTGTTTGTAATGAAACAAGTGTGTCTGAAATTTGTTTGTATGTGTGTGTGTGTGTGCGTGTGTGAGCGAGCGAGCGCGCCTATTTGATCCCGTGTTAAGTTCATATTTTCTTATTTAAAATCTAGTGCAAAGAAATTAACGCCCAAATAACCTACCCTGCTCTGTAATATGCCCCTGTGAAAGCAAAATCCCTGCTCCTCTCTTCAGTGATGGCGAACGAGTTAATCGTGAGGTTTTTTACTTCCCGCCAAACATCGCCAAGCATTCCAGTCCACGTACCATTCTCATAGGCTCCCCATCTTCCTGCACATAGTGGCATAAAGAATAATTAAGACTTATATCAGGCAAGTAACGGTGCTTTGCTGAAGATTCAAGTAACATAACCATATTTCTACTGTGTCTTTTATTCGTAATTGTTAAAGAAAACCCTGATTTTGTACCATTCTCATAGGCTCCCCATCTTCCTGCACATAGAGGCATAAAGAATAATTAGACTTATATCAGGCAACAGTGCTTTGCTGAAGATTGAAGTAACGTAACCATATTTCTAATTGCGTCTTTTTTTGTAATTGTTAAAGAAATCTGATTTTGTGTAATAAAAGTGGAGAAGATACTTTTGAAAAATAGTTGTAATATTTGCATGGAAAAGTGCATCTTTAGCTAGACAAGCAGGTTCCTGTTTAGACTTCATTGTATCCATCCTGAGAATTATGAAATGGAATGCCTGACGTTTTGAAACGTATCCAAGTTTGTAGACGCATCGGCATTTATAGCAAAATAAATGATAATCAGGCATGGGGAGTGGTGAGTCTTCCACAAAATTAGACGCTACTTATTACCGTAGCTCTCAAAATACTGAACTGAACTGACATTATGCACATCTTGGTTTACTGGAGCGCCAGTGATAGTGCAATGTCAAAAGTCAACAGGCTTCAGGCTCTGTTTGTCAATAGTCCTATCTCAAAAGTTCAAGCCCAGAAGCTTACTGACAACAGACTACTGGTAATGTATTTAAGGGGATAAGTGGCCTGATGCGGACCTCTGGACTCTTCACACTGACAAAGACCGTTGACTATTAGATTGCCAATCAAGAGTTTTTGTACCTACCCAGACATTTCAGAAAGTCGATTTTGGAATGTTCTTTAGCCTGCTCCTGTTTTGTAGTTTCAATACCACTGATATTAACTGGCAGAGTTAGTTTCGTTCATTGTTAAGCAGTACATGCATTCAGATTCATACATATACATACCTTTGGTGAAATTATACGTAAAATGTTTACTAATTCTTACTCATTCTCTTTTGTATAAGCCTGCTCCTGTTTTACAGTTTCAATACCACTGATATTAACAGATTCGTTCATTGTTAAGCAGTTCATATAGATTCATACATATACATACCTTTGGTGAAATTATACGTAAAATGTTTACTAATTCTTACTCATTCTCTTTTGTATAAGTTACTTGTTCCATAAGAACTTACGTTTATTTATTATTATTATTAATAATAATAATAATAATAATAATAATAATAATAATAATAATAATAATAATAATAATAATAATAATAATAATACACTGGTCCTCTAGAAACCAAAAATTTGGAATGTAATTTATTACCACTGTGTTGATATTGTTAAGATCGTAATCAATATATTCAGGCCTTGCGATTGATAATTAAAGCACGAAAACTTTCTTTGTCAAATAAACAAAGGCAAAAGCTACTCTAAACACTCAGTGTTGTAAGATCAACAAAAGAAGAACACAGGTCGTTTACCATCTTTAGCCTTGGCGCTGAGCGTGTACGTGAAATTCAACCACTCCGAAAGGACATCCATCAAGCGTTTGCTCAGCCCGTCGACCTTCTCTTGGGAATTCTTGAATAGGAATGGTATATCCGCGTAGTCACTCGAAACGAGCAACTGTATCCCGTGAAATGACGGGAATCTATCGACGAACAGATCACTCCAGGTTAAGATGGAAGACGGCGACCACGTTCCGATCTCCAGCGATTTTTCCGACGGGTGGAAAGGCTGCCATGAGTAGATTTTGAAGTCGCTGGAGTTTGTCTCTTCGTCCAGCGCCCTCACGTAGACGGGACACAGGAGAGCCAGAAACGGGGTTCGAAGTACCCCCATCAGGTAACGTGTCTTGCAACTGGCGTCGATGGAGATGAGAAGAATGGCGTAGAAGGCCCGATATGATGTCAAGTCGATGAGATGTTCCGTCACTGACTCGTCCATGACGTGTATCATGACTTCGGTGCCTGCAAATGATTTTGGTATATGAATATACGGGCTAAATTGGAAGGAATTTCGATTCAGTTTACGTTTGTAAATTAGATTTTTGAATACTGCAGCCTTCATCTTTCAAACTGAAGACATTGCAAATCATTTTCACTTCCACTTTAGTGTGTTGCAAAGGTCTCCAACAAGTATTGTAAAATAACTTCAGCGTAAAAGCCGATAATGGAAAAGATTCAGGCGTTGCGGGAAAAAATAGAATAAATAAAAGCTGACAAGTCTTATCATGGGATGTACCAAAGCCGAGACTCCCACGATAACCCAGCGACTTTAATAATAATAATAATAATAATAATAATAATAATAATAATAATAATAATAATAATAATAATAATAATAATAATAATAATAATAATAATAAAAGGATGATTAACGCGGAGAGGCTTGTGACGATGGTGATGAAAATGAGCTTAATTATAGCAGCGGAAGAATAATAATAATAACAAAATGCTACAATTACCACTACTGATAATAACTATAGAATGTATCACGTGTCTTTCAGGACTCTATTGGGGAAGACCTCCAAGAACAATGTTCAGGACGCCTGGAACAATTGATATCCATCAGTTATAGATAGAAGAGGACGTGGTCTTAGAAAAATTTGTCATGAAGAAAAGTCGATTCTACAAGTATATCTTCACACACACAACGGAAAAAGCTGATCTAGAATCAAGTACATCTTACTGCTGCGATGGTTGATTGCCATCTTTTCCTAGTATAGTAAATATTCATTCGATTGAAATTTCGCTTACGCACGCAATCAGAGTTCAACTTTCTAGCTTTTATTTTTGAAGTGTTTGCATTATTTTACGACTTTATTGTAGATTGCGTGTTTTTTTTATTACTGATGTTGCTGGACGCTACCCTCAGCAAATGGAAAAAAATTATCAGAGTTACCCGAACTGGACGAATGTCCCTTGCAGTTCTGACGATGGGTGGGCCCCGTCGACTCCATTCTGTTATCCCCGTTACCTCCATCACCGGCTGGTTCGTCGATTGGAAGAGAGTCGCATTCCTCTGCACCCGCCTTGAGCAATGATATCGGCACGTCAATATTCCGAAGAAGAAGATCGACATCGAGGTGTTTGCCAAGGACGTCCTCGACCGTCAAGTAAATGGACTTTCGCTCCAACGGACCATCAGTCACGCGTTTCAGTAAACTGGCGAGGTGTAAGCTGACGTGACTGAACCATTGGTTCTCCACTGGGTCCTCTGACGATTTTAGCATGTTTTGGGACGCGATTCCATAGGAGGAAGCTCTGACGATGTGATGGTTGCCCGGAGTCAAGTCCTTCACGATAAAGGCTATAAGAATGATGCTTATGAAGCTTATTTTCTTCATGCCGGACGCTATCTTCTGGAATGATACTCTGATATTCAGTCACAAGCTCCTCGGCGCCTCTGCATCGACATACCCTGAAACATGAGTGTAAAAGAAAATGAGAGACATTTGTTAGTGTTTTCCTATATTTGGGATTGAATGAACAACATTTGTGGAAAGAAGACTAAAAAAGAAATTGGTCTAATAAAAATAGGTCTAATTATTTGCAATAGCTATTGGAAGAAGTTTCGGTATTCTCGGCACTCAGTAGATAATTGTTCTTAATTGCGATCAACGTCAATACTTAAGAGGAGAGGTTTGGAGATAATAATCCCTCTGTAATTACAATAATAAACACATCGAAAGAAAACAAGTCTGCATTTAATGAACTCAAAAGGAAAATAATCAGACACAAACTAATACACCCAAGCCACGAAACGAGCTTTTTTTTGTGACAGTTTTTTCAAGTTAATTTTTTTTTAATAACCGTTGTACTCCATTTCAAGGCGACTCGGATATAATATTATAAATTTTTCTCCGACCTCGTTTTCTTTAGGAATGAGTTTAAAAAATCGTGAGTAAGGTGAGTTCTCTCAACAGTGATAAGAGAAAATACCAGCAAAGTGACCCATTTAATGTTGCTAGCCATATGAGTCTCTCTCTCTCTCTCTCTCTCTCTCCTCCTTTTTGAAGGCCGCCGCTACATGGTATCGAGTAACCTTTACACGGTGACACAATTAAGTGAAAAAAAGTCGAATGCGTTGCTTCTAAAAAATCAAATATTCAATGGTATTTCGGCTAAGAAGCAAAAAGGAAATAATCGTCGAGAGAGAGATAACATTCGAGGGTGTGACCTCGTTAGTCCTACACTATACTACGGCGTTAATTTGCTAAAAACAATAATAAAAAATATTAATGATAATTCTTATTGTTGCAAAGCCTTGAAAGGAACTTTGAGAGTAAATGACAGACCCACTCCTCTCTAAATCCTGGTCAATGAGCCTTGTCGATGAACCAGACAGCCGAATAAATACTGATACCAACTGCAGGAGGAGTCTTCAAAACGCTCTGTCATTAATTCATAGATATTTTTATATTCTTGGAAAATCCATCGCCTCATGACATAGAAAGCTAAAACTTCGACAGTGACACAGGAGTGATAGCAAAAAGATTAGATTGACTATCTCACATTCCTTTAGGAACCTGGACGTGGTTTTGGTCATAAACGTGAAATGTTGTTTTTCATGTGAAAATAAAACGTGGCCATGTTGTCGCCCCATCACATAATTTTTATATAATTTTGTAATTGTACTGAAAATGCTGAGATGTTTACAGTTTCGACAATGCTTCGAGAGAATAGGTTAGGTTGTCTTTTTTTTTTTTGAGGTTTAACAGGCCTTACCGCAGCATGAACTCTTGTTCCTGAAGCTGATCGTAATGTCATATATTCTTTGATGACATTGATAACAAGGTTATGACAATTGAAGTAATACCCCAAAAATCACAACCAGCATTTCATTGAAGACGTTTACTATAAAATACGTAGAACATCACTCACTGTAATCTAACAATTTCAAATTCTCTAAACAAATACTCAATGCAAACCGCCTTGCTATGGAATTGGAACCTCATCGGCAGTAGTAACATACTAGAGGATGGCGTTTAGCTCCCCATCACTGACAAGTAGATTTCACACTGGAAACAAACCAGAAAGAGGAGACTACGGATTTGTTAGTAGGGTACCGTGTAAAAACGACAGTACGGTTTAACTGAGCGTAAAAGGGACTTTTAATACAGGGTGGGGCAAATCAAATGCCCGAGTTTTGATAGGCTATTAGGAAAAGTAAAACAATACTTAAAGAATTATTTGTTGTTTTATTTGAATCAGTATACAATGCCGTTTGTGTGATCACTTTTTGAAGATGGCACCAGGAAGATGGTGGCCATCTGTAGCGATGCACTGTTCCCGGCACGCCTCGTCTCTCAGAGGGGTGATGTCGAGTGGCCCCCACGCTCACCTGATTTGAGCATTTGCGACTTCTTCCTGTGGGGATATCTGAAGGAGAAAGTGTTCAGAAGTCGGCCACACAATTTGGAAGAATTGAAGATGCGAATTCGGGAGGAAATTGCTGCAATACCCCTTGAGATGTGCCGAAGAGCAGCCGAAAAGCCTTCAACAGTGCATCGCTACAGATGGCCACCATCTTCCTGATGCCATCTTCAAAAGTGATCACACAAACGGCATTGCATACTGATTCAAAATAAAACAACAAATAATTCTGTAAGCATTGTTTTACTTTTCCTAATAGCCTATCAAAACTCGGGCATTTGATTTGCCCCACCCTGTATTTCAGTTCTGTTGACGTCCTTTCCTCACACAATTTTGAATTTGAATACACCGTATACTGGCTTATGGAATTTTTTTAGAGAGTTACCTTCAGAGAAGACTTGCTGATCCTATACTCTCCGCAATTTGTCTGTAGGCTATGTCAGATTCCTGTATGTAGTCCCTTATGGACCACTGCCATTAACTCAATTCTTCCAAAGAGTAAGCCATTATATTTCGCTTTTGAAAAGTATACCTAATTAACTAGAATTTGAATTATCTTAATTTGTTATTTTTATTTATAGGTTCTTCACTTTGCGATTACATTTAATGGAAAAAGAAAATAATGTAATTTGTGTTACGGAGACAAAAACGCCTGGAAATTTGAGAGTATAAATCTGTATATTAGATACTGTCTTTATCATATACCTTATGTGTACAGGAAAGTTAAGAAGAACCAATTTATGGCATGCGTGTCTCTCCATCTTACTCCCTTTCTCTCTTCGAGATAAAAGTAGTTTTTCAAAAATATTGCAGAGATATTCTCAAACTTAAGATATTCCCATGTCCAGAAGCGAATATTTTGCAAGCGACCAAGTAACGCCCGTCAAGACACTTCTTCTAGTATTTACTGTCGCGGATCAGCCTTGAAAACACCTAGTAGTGAAATCCTATCCATTCTTAGCTTTCCCTGATTCCTATAACCTTCCCTGTTTTAAGAAGCAATTCATCCACTTGGTGATGGGAACACCTCGTCCCATTTCTTTGTTTCTTCTTTTAGTTAACTTTTACCTTACCCTTTGATAAAACCGGCAATGGGTTGCTTGTCATGACAGCCTTCAGTGAGAGAGAGAGAGAGAGAGAGAGAGAGAGAGAGAGAGAGAGAGAGAGAGAGAGAGAGAGAGAGAGAGAGAGAGAGAGAGAGAGAGAATTAAATTAATGATCTTGCTTTATCTTTTGTAAAGCCTTTTCTGTGCAAAGCATGAAAGTGTATCATTCCTTTTTCATGTTAGCGTCATGCAACTAACATTTGTAAAGTGAAATCTTTACACTGGCTATGAGAAAAAGCCTTTTACGTTGTACAGTACCTAAGTTTTTAGGTTTACTTAAAATATATACCTTAACAAAACTTTCCAAAAGTTATTTCTCAAGATCTCCTCTGGAAACCAGACTTTCTTCAGTAGCCCAAACGTAGCTTATATTTGACGTTTCCAAGTTAATAAATTGTTATGGAATCGTAGAGTTTACCGCATGAACTCGAGCAATATGCTTAAAAATTCCATCGGTAAAATTAATTACTATCACCCAAACATTAATCTCTAGTCATATCCTGTAACTTTTAATTGTTTTGCTAACCGACAACACTGAGTTATGGTGACTTAGAGAAACTCTCTCTCTCAATCTATATATATATATCTGTATATATATATATATATATCTATATATATATATATATATATATATATATATATATATATATATATATATATATATATATATATATATATATATATATATATATATATATATATATATATATATATATATACACGTGTGTGTCCCATGTGTCCCATATGTGCTTCATTCTAGCCCCACGCACTGATGATTATTCTTTTCAAAACGAGATCGCTGAAGACACTGGCTCCCATAAAACGGCAGAGGAAACCGGACCATCAAAAGGCTGGCTGTCACTTGCTTTCCCCTGGAGTGATACTCACCAGAAGGATCCGCTCTCAGCAACTGATGATTGCTCCGGAATCTTCCTGGCCAAGAGGCTTCCTTTTCCACCAAGAGACTCCCCCCTCTCCGCGATTTTTGGAACCTCCCCTAACCCTCAATCACCTCCCTCCACCTGCCACCCCATCCCCCCAAGTCTGTCTGTTAATAATGTCTCTCGTCCCCTATTCCCTTCCCAGGTACTATTAAGATTTAAATCCTATGCACTTATCACTACGACTTTCAACAGTGACTCTCTAATAATGGAGGCTCCTTGGTTGTATTGTTTAGATTAAGCCGGCCTTATGCCAGCAACGGCCCATGTCTGAGGGCAGCCCGAAATTGGGGTAAGGCGCTAAAGGGAATAATAGGCCTGTTGTGGACCTCCGGATTCGGGGCAACTAACCGAAGCTGCTTTTTGGTGACTGGTTAAGTATAGAAAATTAGTTAGTAATAGAAGCTAGTTTAGTTCCAAAGTTAACTAGACTCAGGGATTCGTTATTGGTTTAGAGAATTCACTGTTAATCCAAATCTTGGTGATGCATGAAAGATCAAATATAGAAAAACCATATCAAGGGAATCTTATCAGCAAATTTCGATTGACCAAACCAAGGGAAGTTTTTGATTAAACGAATCTAACTGGTACATGTTTACTCGAAAAAGAAGGCTTAAACTTTGTCATATCTGAGGGATTTTTGTTCGTCAAATATTGGAGGTTCGTGATTAACCAAACCGTGATACTTAAGAAAGTTCCAGCCATCATTAACCGTGACATTCTGACTGACTGCTGTTGATAAAAAAAAAACACGAATGGTGGAGAGTTAGTGTCTTGCAGTCTTTGGATTTTAAGTACTCCATAAGTTTTCAAAATTTTAGACCTGATTTACATCATAGAACGCAGAGGTGTATTAAAGCTCAATTTTACTGACTTTGCAGCACACGATGTGATTATTTTCTTAAAAAGAAATTCTACAGAAGTATAAAAAGAGTCTATGTCAGTCAAGAAAAAATTCCAAATAAAAAGTCTTATGCACGGCAGTGTCAAATTCGTATAGACGAGTTTAGTTACCTACGAGAAACCATCGCAAGGGAATTGAAAAAGAAAAAAATATATTTTCATTGTAAAAACGCTGAGATACATTCAACATTGATAATCGTGGTATCTTAAAAGACAGCGTCTAATCGCTGGATATCAAATGCCATTAAGCTTGACAAAAAGACCTGCATCAATCAAGCGCATTGAAATACAGCCATACGTCAAAGCGTGTTGAGAGGTGGCACACGTATGCATTAGTAAATAAATGACTTTCTCACTACCCTTTTCTGTCTCTCTTGCAACACATTATTACCAAAGTGTTAAGTGACTTCCTGCTCTCAGTCAGTATCAAATAATAATAATAATAATAATAATAATAATAATAATAATAATAATAATAGCTATTATTATTATTATTATTCCACAATGAGCGCTTACATTAAAAGAAGAACAGGAAAGCAATAGATTTTGATATCTAAGTAACAATAAATTAACGATAAAAAATAAATATCTTTTAAAAACACCAGTTAATGAGAAAGGCTACGGTACAGATTCTTTGACAGTACGAGGTTTATAACCTGGCGTCAGGCAATCAAATATGGACCACGGTCTCTCGGTTGGTGACTGAGTTCAGAGACCCACACCAGTCCTCTTCTTCCCTTTAACTCGTGGCTATAGTTGCAGGCCGGCCCATGGGCGAGGGCCCATAATGGAAAAAAAAAATTACTGTAAACCAACCGGATATGGAGCCTGACATAACTCAATGCACTATATTACCAAAAATTAGCGGGAGGTGTCTTGTGTCAAAGAACCGTTTCGATAAAATAATTAGTCTGAAAGATATTTGAGAAAGCGATGACTCGCGGTCCCTGAAATGGATAGTAGGATCTGATCAATTGTTTCTGGAAACTGCCGATTTCGAACTTCAAAACGTTCATACTCCCCGGTAATTGTGCTGCAAATTTTTACCAAACTGAGCTTGACCCGAAAATTTGTTTTCATTCTAATGTTCATTCGGGACCCACAAATTATAGAAGAGCGTTTTATATTTTAGAACAAGGCAGAAAAACACGACAAAATCTTGCTTAATGCAAAAACATGATTTCGTTTTATTTCTCTTTTCAATAAGTCCATTCCAAAACCTTTAGTTCCGGCAGAAATTTTACATTTACTTATTCATGACAGAGTCTCTCTCTCTCTCTCCTTCCTTGCACTGTCTTGGATAATTCAAAGGAACCTTAAAGAGACGCCAAACATGTCAATGACGCTTTCATATCGGAGTACGTAGCAGTAAGTCTAGATGACATTCCTGCCAATCAAATACTGATACCTGTCTAGTAACTCTTAAGTATACGAGCGGCCTAAAGCCAAAAGATGTCGGAAAACGAAAACAAAGACAAATCACTTATGTATGAGAAGTCTCTCATCTCGGTACGAGAGTGATATTAAAGATGCAGGATACTAGATGCTGTTCGATTCAGAATGCCAGAAGTTGTGTTCAGTTACGATCTGTAGTTACATCAAGATGCCGATTTTAGAAAAAGGCGTAGGATAATTCCAGCAACGATAAAAATCTGGCTAGAAGTTCTATAATTATCGTCCTAATAGATCATGATTAATTAATTGTGGGTTATCTGGCGTCACAACTACCAGGGTCACCGACGCCGATAATAGATCATTATATATATATATATATATATATATATATATATATATATATATATATATATATATATATATATATATATATATAATTACATATAAGTATATATCTATATACATACATGCATATATACATATACAAACATAGCCTATATATATATATATAATATATATATATATATATATATATATATATATATATATATATATATATATATATATATATATATTAAATATATATATATATATATATATATATATATATATATATATATATACTATATATATATATATATATATATATATATATATATATATATATATATATATATATATATATATATATATATATAACTACCACGCTACTACACGTCCCCAGTACTTTTCTTTCGTCGTTACAACAAAAAAACTGAAGATAATTTACTAATCAGCAAGAAAGGGTACTGAAAAACCTCTAACTGCCACCTGGAGCAAGACCGATGTTCCTGCAAAATCTGCAGTCTCAGGTGTCTTAATTCTAAGATAACTTGAATGCAGCAGCATTTTTATCTGTTTTATCAGCATGACACCAATTGAGACTGTTTTTAAAATGAACTCTATTTTTTTACAGCCACAAAATAAAATCTGAATTGCCTCGGTTCACAGGTTTTTGCCGAGAGAGAGAGAGAGAGAGAGAGAGAGAGAGAGAGAGAGAGAGAGAGAGAGAGAGAGAGAGAGAGAGAGACGTCATTTGCCACTTGAAAAAGACGCCTTGAAGTCGGTTTACGTCAATAGGGAGGGGTAAATTCGGAACACCAAAGAGGAAGAAGGGGTTTCATGGGAAAACTTCTGAGAGAAGAACTTAGTTGTCTGCTACGTTGCGAGGTATCCAAACAACTGTTAGTTGGGGGATGGAGAGAGAGAGAGAGAGAGAGAGAGAGAGAGAGAGAGAGAGAGAGAGAGAGAGAAAAAAAAACTCTTGTGAATATATTTATTTGTAGATGCTTCACTGTGGAACAGTTAATGGTTAGAACAGCGACAGAAAGATAGACGCAATTCTGAGGTAGTTATTAATGAGAGAGAGAGAGAGAGAGAGAGAGAGATGGCGATTTAGGATTGGATGGGCCATATATCAGTTTTGTGTGTGTTGGGGTTGGGGATGATGATAAGAAGAGATAAGACAGTTAGAGACATAAAAAGGCTCGAGCGACCATTGCCATTCAGTTACAGTGTCTTTCCCACGAGAAAACTGTTATTGTCAATGTTATTTCCAAACGTTTTCTGACCAGAAGTGCCCTCACCTGCTGACCTTTGAATACGCTTACGGAAATACCCTCTTGAGAAGGAATTTATTCATAACACTGTCGGCAATGGGTGAGTGAACTGTGCTTGAAATGAAATTATCCTTGAGTTTTGTCCTTAGGTTGGTCACAGAGCGACTGTCGACGTGTTCTGTTACAGTGTTGGGACAGAAAACACTAGGAGGAACTATAGCCTAGAATCCTTGGTTGTTTGACCCACTTTAATCCCCTGTAAAACATAATACTGTAAATTAGACTTAATGATCGTTAAACATGAAAAAAAAAATTATAAAGACCAGGTGTCAAAATCATGATCATTACTTTTTCAAATAAATTTTCATGACGTTTTCATAAATCATTCCTTAATTTTCGTGTTGACTGTCGGTGACTAAACAAAAAAGCACCTTTTTCAAACCAGCACTTATTGGATTTATTTTATATACAAATAGATATTGTTTCACTAAGCAAAGAAGTTAAAAAAAATAAATGGAGCTTCAAATGACTAAGTTCTACAAAGATCTTTAGAAGTTTGATATACATGATGACATTCATCATTTTCTTTCCTTTACTTTTCCTTGTAGGCAAACAACCTAGTGACGACCTTAAACATTTCTTTTTCCAGGGATGAAACTGACGATGTCTTTGTCGTCTTGTGTGATATTGTTGATGCTGGTTTCCAACCCTTATGCAAAGTCTTTGATCCTTAATGATGTTCCTGATCCACCTCAGAAGTCCTCCTTCAGACTACCACTTGCAAAGGCAGCTCTTTTTGCCCGGGAACATTTCGCCAAAAAGAGTCGAGAACAGGTAGATGAAAATACACCTGTAACAAATGCTCTGAAAGGACCAAAACGACCTCCTTTTTCTGCGATGTACGAATCGTCAACGAAAATCCACGACACTCCACAACCCCTCCCAGTCATTAAATTCCAGTCGTTGGTGAGAGATGATCGTCCACAGAAAGACAAGGCTTCCTCGCAAGGGGGAGAACAGGGAGGAAAGCGCACCGTATTTCCGGACCGAGTCAAAGACAATATGCTGAAGCTGCGTGAGGAAGCAGCTACAACTGGAGTTAGTACTATCATTTCCACAGAGCCCCCGGTTGTTACAACAGAAGCCGCAACAGTAATATCAACGGTAGAGCCAACAGCAACAGTAACAAAAATACCAGCAACAACAGTAACAGCAAAACCAACGACAACAACAGCAAAACCAACAACAACAACAACAAAACCTACAACAACAACAACAACAACAACAACAACGACAACAACACTAAAAACAACCACTGAGGATCCTTGGGAAGCGTTCTGCAACGAAGCCTGTCAGGAGGGACTAGCTGGCCCCGAATGTGATTGTGCCGAACACCCCATTGGACGAAGGAGTGCCCAATTTTAGGGTCTTTTGCACAATTTCGGCCGGAGGCCGTGATCAGACACTGGACCAAAGGTATCCCATTTCATATTTATCCAGTCTAGCAGCCACAGCAGTAGCAATTAGGCTGGAAAATATTTTTTTTTCGTGGAAATTAAATTGGCGAATAAACGAGAGTAAAAATGATCTGATATTCATTGATAATCTTAGAGTGATCTTATTTTGATTATGTAAGCCCTGTTTAATAATTTAATAATTAATAATTGCTCCAATGTGGGACAAGCAGAGGGGAAAGAATATGCTACAGTAATAGCAAAATTTTACTCGGAAGATACTGCTCTTCCTCGTTCCCTTTCTTCTCTTCCCAACAACATTTATGGCACAAGTCCATCCATAGGATTGCCTGGCCTTATCATCCTTACGTGAAGGGCGCAGCATCCTTGCGTTAAGCCAAATTCTTCAGTTTTCCATGGATAAGACAGTTATTAGGATATCTTAATTTAGATTAAGACAGATTCTTTGTATCGGTTAGTAGTTCGTAAATTCTTTATCAAATTATTGTAGGATACGTCCCTCAACGTATTCCTAAAGTTACGAAAAACTGAGCGAAAGCCCGTTCTGGTCCAAATCCAGTTTAACCTACAACGAACGAAAAACCATAAAATTAGGCACACGTACTATTCCAGTTCAAACGGAAACACTTGTATAATTCATTTCACGCACAGGTTTAAAGTCTACACAAACTTTTCCAGATATTTATAACGATTTACACCAACAACAGCTTGCAGTTATGTACATATACCTGTATATATGTTTTTCGTGAAATTTTCCAATCTTTTCCTTAAATTCTGTAAGCAGACGACCAAAAACTTCGTTAAATTTATATACGTTTATTCCTTTCTTACAGTAGACTGGTTGCCTTCCACTCCAGTATAAACATTGTTGTATAATTCAATAAAGATAAGCTATCCGGAAACAGTGTTTTATAGCGCCAGCAGCTTGTCACCTTTTTATTTTTCTTTAAAAGACAACTATTGTGCCGGCTTTGTCTGTCCGTCCGCACTTTTTGTCCACCCTCAGATCTTAAAGACTACTGAGGCTAGAGGGCTGCAAATTGGTGTTGATCATCCACCCCCCAATAATTACACATGTCAAATTGCAGCCCTCTAGCCTCAGCAGTTTTTATTTTGTTAAGGTTAAAGTTAGCCATAATCGTGCTTCTGGAAGCGATAGGCCAGGACACCACCGGGTCGTGTTAAAGTTTCATGGCCGCGGCTCATACAGCATTATACCGGGACCACCGAAAGATAGATCAATTTTCGGTGGCCTTGATTATACGGTGCGCAGAATACTCGATTGCGCCAGAGAAACTTCGGTGCATTTTTTACTTGTTAAGGTATATAAACACTCGCTCAATCATATTCAAAGGCCTTTATAAAAATAATATAATACATATTAATGTGGTATATCTATATACCCTCTCAGCGCATTAAACTTGGGATTCGTTCACGATTAATAGTTACAGAATGAATGCAGGAATGATCGCTGCCTTAATCTTCTCGGGAACCACCTGCGCTGAAGGGACACGGCTGTATGTATGTGTGCAGATGTATGTATATGTATATATATACATATATACATACATACATATATATATATATATATATATATATATATATATATATATATATATATATATATATATATATATATATATATATATAATATATATATATATATAAAATATATATAAAATATAAGGAAAAGGCGTAAGATGAAAAGGAAGAAACATATTTAGCCACTCCCTGCATTCCTGTTCAGAACACTCCCGTAGAGTCAGCTGCTCTAGGTCACTACGCAGTAGGCTCATTATCAGCATATAAACACCCGCTACACCCACTGCACCACTCACCTCTATTCACTAAATATTCTGTCATTTCCTGAATGTTAAAGCTTTTGGGTTCTAACACCCCTTCTACATCCTCTACCTGCAGATTTTAGTGTCTCGCTCTCCTTCGCCCCCCCCCCAACAAACGCAACCCCCACCCCTCCCGCTGCCAAATTGTCCAAATTATGTACCAGTTTTTACCATTTATTTTTTAACCATGACATTCACCCCAGGAAAACAATCTTTCAACCTTCCTTCACACATACAATGATTCTCTGCACACCCATGTATGTGTGTGCGCCTGTAGGTATTACAGGAACCATACACACATGCTTACATGGTACATATACTCGATGTGGCCACAATTCGCAGCCTTCGACAATTGACCTAGCCGATCCATCCGCGAAATCCACCATCTTGGCAGAAAGAATTCTTCAGTTTCTTCGGTGTAATTTCAAGGTTTCTTAGATCACCTTGCAGTTTTCTGTTGATATCATTCTATAACTCTTTAAGTGCTTTGCAAACACATAATTATGACGTGTTTGTATGTATATATATGCATGTCTGATTTTTGTTCGTGGCTGAAACTTTGTTCATATATATATATATATATATATATATATATATATATATATATATATATATATATATATATATATATATTAAGGGTGCTCTAAAATAACTAAAAGTGACGAATATATATATATATATATATATATATATATATATATATATATATATATATATATATATATATATATATATATATATATATATATATATATATTATATATATATATATATATATATATATATATATATATATATATATATATATATATTTTTTTTTTTTTTTTTTCGTCACTTTTAGCTATTTTAGAGCACCCTTAATTTTTGAACACGCATTCCTCTTGAAATTACATATCCTTTCACATTCCGTAAATAAAAATATGAAAATCGAATAACTATAGTGTATCCCAAACCTTCGAAAGAAATAATTGTAAGTGAATAACCGGTATTTTTGTATTATGCGTACGTGAAGGTACTGCTTGTACTGATGCACGTACTGACATTATTGCATTTATTACTTTCTGTTATTACGACTCTTATGGAACTGTAACCATTGTTGTGTATGAAAACACGGGTACTGTATCCCTCAGCCTTGCTGTTATTGATGAAACACCTCAATCTGTTAATTAATTTTCGAGAGTTTTACATTCTTAAACAGTATGTTGCGACGTATGACGTGAAAGAATAAGAAAACATTATTCTTTCGAACATTTACGGACGGATAATAAAGATTTCAAGAGAAAATGTTTTTTCTGAAGAGTTTGCGGTTCCTGAAATTCCAACACTAAATATTAAAGAAGAAAACGAAAGCAAAGATAACGTAGTTTCCTTGAATAAGGCTTACTGGCAATTCTCTAACATGCTTATTGATAGAAGGAAAAACACTCGAATGATATAACATTTAATGATTGCCAGAAACTTAGTTTTTGTTATTTTGTGGCGAGATATTCCTCTGCTTTAAAAAACATAAAAATCAAAGTTAAAACTTATTATTCTGTTGTCTGTGACACGAGATCCTGACACATTTTGTTATCATTTGTTTGTGATTGATAACAGCACCGCGTCCAAGGTACGTGAACAAATTCTTAAAATTATATATTTCGTAATAAATATATAGATAGATAGCTGCATAGAAACACTCAAAATAGCTTTAGGTCTCATATAAAGACAAGTTTAGGTTAATGGGTGACACCCTTTTGAGAATAAACATATAAATGAAACCAACTTAATTAGACAAATGGTTTGACGTTCGAAAGAATTTTGCCAAATGGAAAAAATTATCTTGGTGAAATGTTTGACAAACATATCAAAGAAACGTATAAAAAAGAAGGCAAAATTATGAATAACTGAATATGGAATAAAGAATTATTGAAAGCGTTTGTGTAATTTCAGTAAATGGTTGGCAAACAGTTAATTACGTGATACTGATAATCTTTACTTTGCAAAGGACTAAAACCCGGTGTGTGTACGAGAGAGAGAGAGAGAGAGAGAGAGAGAGAGAGAGAGAGAGAGAGAGAGAGAGAGAGAGAGAGACCTGAAAGTAAAACTATTATTAAAAACTTATCTTTCGGGAGATTTCACTAGTGGACTCGCCCTATCTTGTCGACATATTCGATACCCATATACTGGAAATGTTTTTCTCATTCAGCCCTTTGCTGGCAATGTTGACCTCTTCTACGCTCTAAATACCGTAACACTTGTCAGTTCTGCAGCCACAAAGTCTCTGAAGCAATGCTGACTTGAAATCTGAATTCTATGTGCAAGACCTACCGATTATCTTAAATCACTACACTTCATGTAGCAATCTTCTTCCGGATAGTATCTGTTTGTTGTTATAAGTGCAGAATTTTACGCACACATTTCCGCTTTTTTTTTTTTTGAGTAAAGTTTTGGGAGCGAGTTATTAGCTGAAATTTTAGCCGGTTGTGTCTAGCTGAAAGATCACTAGCCTTAACCTTTTTTCATGTGCAATGCTTTGGATGTTGCTATGGCGAGTTTTTATACCGTGTAATGCCGAATGGAAGTTAGTAATTCGTAAACATACAACCACTCTGGCTACCTGTTTTGATTTTGTTTTTATTATTTGCTCTTTAGTCATAACACGCCCTGATTAGGACTCTACGAGCTAGTCAACTGGATCAGCCTTCCACATCATCCTCCATGAGCTCTGGAGCTCATTTTCTTCTTCTATGCTTCAAAGATCCTTGGTCTTCACTTACTGCAGAGGGGAAGGTTTGCCGTTTAGCAAGAAGGCTAATTTTCTTGTCTTTTTTTTTAAACCAGTGCAAATAAAATTTACTCCTTTGCAGTTCCAGAATGATCTGTAAAACTGTAAGAAAGTAAACTGCGTTGTGGTGAGTCTTACAATTTGAAAGGATGTCTCATTTGCAAAAACAGATATGTTTAGTTTATTGTACGAGTACATTTTTTCTAACGTACATTTTTTCTAATTAAGTCCTTTAAATATTGCAACTAACATTTATTTTTAAAGAAATACGAATAATAACTATTTCTAAGCATTAAACTACTACTTGATCTTTAGTGAGACAAGACTCATACAAAAGACACAATGCGCACATGTAAAATTTATCATGAATTTATATTTATGTTATATATTGGTATTGCTATTGCTGAGGTTCAGTAAGGAATGATATCCCGTATGACTCGTCATTCACTTCACAAATCGGTTTGGAGAGAGACATTTCAATAGAATTCAAATGATGCTGCACATGATCCCATTTATTTTTTCCTTGTATAGACATGCATTCCTGGAATGACGCGTGTCATGCATGGATTCTCTCGTCATTACAAATAATATATTTGAAGAGGGCCACACAATAACAATGCAAGCCGTTATCTTCACCACGCACTCCATCTGAAGTAACTGAATATCAGAGGGATTGTCACCACACGAACTGACAAGTGTTTTGGAAGATAAGAAAATTATGAAACTGCAAATTAAGTCTTTCTTCTAAGATAATGAAGAAAAGGGGGCAGGAATACTTTATTAGAGTACATTGCTGAATAAATATTAAAAGCAGCCTATCTCCATGCATTAAAATGCAATATTCAAAGCAATCTAAGTGCAATGTATATATATATTACATATATATATATATATATATATATATATATATATATATATATATATATATATATATATATATATAAAAATCTTTCCTTCTATTGATAATAAACTCAATGTGTAGACTTCCCTCGTCCAGTCCGGGGCGAGCCTTAATCACCATTGTCATCTAAATAGGTGGGTGGAATTAAGGTATCTTAGGGCTTTTAGCGTTAGGACTCTCAAAATATCTTTTCGAAATTTAGTCTTCCTTTCTCATTAAAAGAGATGTTACTGTTGCTTTTTGCAGCCTCGTCGTTTAATCCCATTCAACAATGAACGGTATAAACAGACGCTGAGACAACACTGGAATCTAAAGGACTTCCGAAAGTCCCACAAGGATGAGAAAGACACTTCTACTATCTTCTTATCCTTCTTATCCTCATGAGTTTCTCCCTTTGCTTTTCCAGTCTTTTTTTTTTTATCCTGATACCCCAATATCCACTATCTCTCTACTCACTAGCCCGTTATACTTATTAATTTCCTATACCCCATTTTATTCTTAATATTGCTGATTGCTATTTTAGTCTTCCGGCAGTATGAGAATCACTTCATATTGCTCGTCAGTTTTAAACAACTGCGAGATAAGATTCTCACTTGAGCCTTTTATTTACTCTCTAAATTTATCACCATCCTCAGACACAACAGTGCTTGCTAGACTTGGTGTTGCCATAACGTAGGTCTCTGTCCTCTTTGCACCAAATTTTTCCCCGTGACCTGCTGCCAATTTTTTTCTTCTTAGTTGATGGTTCCTGACTTCTCAAATGTTCATATTTATCTTGCAATGTATCTGGTTACGTGGTCCTAAAAGGCCTTTTTTGGGTTATTTTCCCACCAAAGCTTTTAAAAAAGTCTGAAAATATTCAAATACAGTCAATATTCTTAAAACTGAAACAACTGTTTAGTTGGTAGAAGCGCGTCTTTCCTAAATAACGTCATCATCTGTCTTTGACAATTACTGCATTGTCATGGTTGCAGTGTCGTTTCCAGTACCAAGGGATAACCACCTTTGCTCTGCACTTGAGAGAGTTTAGTACAACATATATCATGTTTTCGGCCGACAAATACCTTCTCTATTTTCTATAAATAGTGCTTCAGAAGCAAAAATAAAAGGTCCTCTACCTCGAGTCTCGATTGCCATTTACTATTCCAACTAAGTTTCATTATGCTTTTGCGCGTGCGTGCGTGCGTGCGTGTTCCCTAGGTCCTAAGTTTCCTTCTAAAAGGTAAATAATTAGATTTTAATCAGCTCCAAGTCTGTCTCTACTCCCTTTGTACTGTAAAGAAAAAAGGGATAAAAAGTATATCATATTCGGAGAAAAAGTGTTTTTGTTATTGTGTGCGCCGTAGAAAAAAAAAAGTAAGATTTGATCTAATCAGTGTGTGAAATAATATTTTGAATGAGAAAAAGCAATTGCGCGTAACACCGCGTAACGTCCCCAATCCTCAGTGGTGTGCCAAAGGATTCCGACATCATCTCATGTCATCCCGATAAGGCCTGGGATAATTTATTGCCCGGGCATATGTATGTCCTGAGATAGCAACTCTATAAACCCAAGGCTAAAGGTTTTATGCAATTCTTTTATCTTACGATGACGAAGGATGTTAGGGAACACGATAAGCAACAGCCAACAGGATACAAGACTGTTATAATCGCGTAACTAAAATCTCTGTCCTTCATTAAATAGTCTGTGGGTGTTATTTTTTTCCATTTATAACGATGGAGAAAAGTTTACATATGACACTGACAGTGTCATAGTTTTGTTGGCGGTAGTGGGTCTTCTCACAAAATTCTGAGTAATCAGATACCTTAATTCACTGAAAATAACAATGGAGCAGCGAGACACTAATTGCTAATTTGATGAAGTACCGACAACCGTCCTTATGTTACCACTGAAGTGGACAAGCTACTTCTGTAGTTGGAAGTTCAACAGTAACGCCACAAAAATCACAATATCATGATCTTATTCACAGGTGCTACAGAAGTATGATAAAGGTTGTATCTAAAATCAATAGGTTTTAGGCCTTTTTTGGAGGTGGATGCCTCCTCCTGAGCAAAGGTTGAACGGTTCTCAGAAGGCGGTTCTGAAGTCATTGTCAAGAAAGGATAAGTTCTCAATACCAATAATAATGATAACAGATGTAAGTCTTACCGTCTATGACAACAATTTCATCATGTCAGAGAATAGTTTTTATATCTATATTGGTATTCTTTATATTGGTACATATCTTAAAGCAATAATAAAAGTAAATAATTTCATTTAATATACATTTTTATATATATCTTTGTCTATGTACGGGCCAGAACTTGAAATTCTAACTTCCGTTATGCACCTAATTTTATTTTAAATAGTCTAACACATTACTTCGTTCAAGGTACCTTATTTAAGACGTAAAGATAATGTCAATGTAATGTCCTACTTATTTAGGCTAAGTGACTTTCAGGCCTTGAGCCCTTTAGCATCCACTGGTGGGAAAATCATATTTTGTGGAATAAGTGAAGTTTTCTCGTTTTGTTTGCAACACAAATAATACCACTTTAGTGAGCAATGATAACAGAAGCCTAAGTTTTGTCCTTAAGTTTTGAAACAAGGCATGTGTATGATATTCCTTATCTAGGCTGTCTGTAATTGATTTACGGTTTCCGGTTATTCCATTTATTCGCCCACAGTATTCTGTGTTATAGTCTTCTGCTCATCATATTCTTTTATTCCTCGAAAAAATACACAAATGCTACTGTAAGCTATCGTCTCAAATAGAGAATCATTTCACCGAAGTAATAAGAGTTATTTTTGAGGCAGTTTTGAAACATGAGTCACGACGCACAGTCAGCGCCCAAAAAGGGTTACAATTACATCACTTCTGTACCCTCAAAGACGTAATGTTAGCAATTTGTAACTGAGAAAGAAGATATGATAAATGAAGAAGAGACATTGAAACTAAAAACCCCAATAATCAGGAAAGATGATTCTACAGTATGCGCAAGGCAGAGGTGAGCAGTAAAGTTGATGCTACGGTATTTATTAGCACAATGCTCTTGATTTGCTTGCCATAAGCCTTTTTCCGTTTTCTGGAGTGTCCTGAGCCAGGAGGCTACAGCCTTTGGTTTCTCAGCAAGTTTTTAGGGGTGAGGTTGTTAGCTCAACTACTTTATGTATACACTAGCTGACCAACCTGGCTATGCCTGGGAAAACTCTGAATGACAGCCTACGGGTAGGGAGAGGGAAGGGGAAGGAGGAGGGAAAAGAGAAATGGAAGGGAGAAGGAAGGGGGAGGGGATGGGAGGGGAAGGGTAGGGGAGGGGGATGGGATGGAGAAGTGGAGGGGAGGTGAGGTAGAAATAATAGGGTATGGGGAGGGGAGAAGGAAGGGTGGGGAGGGGAGGGGAGAAGGAAGGGTGGGGAGAGGGGAGGGAAGAAGGAAGGGTAGGGAGGGGATGGAAGGGTGAGGGGGAGGGAAGAGGGAAGAAAGATTGAGGCGGGAAGGTGGAAAAACCATGAAAATAACTAAATACCTTCACATTTCACATCTAAGATTTGGCGCCTTCAAATACAGATATTGCATGCAGTTCTATGCAATTGAATATGAAAATTACATTTAATATGACCACATTCATACTTACCTAACCTAGGGTGGTAGCCTAAGGTTTATGACAGCCTACCTAAACTCTAGTTTTGTGGGTAAAAATAAAAAAAAAGTCCTTATTAAAATCGCAAATATAAATGTTACTGGCCGCATTTGAACTTACCCCTAGGCTCTAACGTAAACTTTTCTATTTCGTGTAAAACCATGGAAATAACTAAATGCCTTAACAGTTCGCTTTATCTAATATTTGGCACCTTCAAATACAGATATATTCAACTGAATATTGAAATTACATTTAACATGACCACCTTGATACCTAACCTAGGGTGGTAGCCTAAGGTTCATGACTGCCTACCCAACGTAAACCCTTATTAAAACTGCAAATATAAATGTTGCATATAACCCTAAGCAACTGAATATGCAAATGTCCTAAGAAAATAGCCGTCTCTGAACTACCCCTAAGTTAGGATGGTGGTCTAAGGTCCCAAACTCTTACCCAAACTCTTCTGTTTCGTGTAAAACCATGAAAATAACTAAATGCCTTCACATTTCACTTTATTCAAGATTTGTCGCCTTCAAATACAGGTACTGCATGAAGTTCTAAGCAAATGAATATGAAAGTTGCATATTTAATTAAGCAAATGGCCTAAGAAAATGGCCGAATTTGAACTTACCCTAATACTAGGGAGCTGGCCTAAGGTCCTAGGCTTTTGCCTAAACTTTCCCATTTCGAGTAAAATCATGAAAATAACTACTGAAATTGCATATATTGACGCTGCATGCACAGATGCTTTATCTTACCTTTATTTTGGGTGTTTCCCGACGTTGATGCAATTGATATGATTATAGGGTTTGGCGGAGGAGCGCAGTCTTAAGATTCCACACTTTTAGAACAGTTCTGGTCTGGCATAATTGTTGAGATTGCTCTTAAAAGTCCTAAGTGTTGCCAGTTGTGAGAGAAGCTTCTCCAAGTTAAAACTAATAAAAATCTACCTAAGATCAACTATGAGTCTGCTAAGATTGTCAAACCTCGCGATGTTGTCAACAGAGGTTGAAATTACCAATCGGTTGGACTTTGATGTTGTTATTAGCGAATTCGCTTCTAACAAAGCTCATAGGATTTCGTTGTAAATCTTCTGTGTTGTTTTAGCCTTATGAAATAAAATAAATGAATGAGATGTTACGGCTTTAAATGTGCGTTTAATTTCCACCACTTTAATACTTTTTAGCACGAGAATGGGTTGGCATTTCAGAGTCCGGCCAGGGGTCCAACAACGCTAGTTACGCCTTACGCCAATGGTTTCAGTAATACTTTTAATTATTTATTTAGCAAAACCGAATCCTTATATCCCCTTTATAACATCCCTTGACATTATTAATCAACTAATAATAATCACTTATAACTAATAATAATTATTTACATTATTATTGACTCCTAATATTGTTAAATAAGGAGGGTTCTACATTTATTTTCTCAAGGCTTTGATGTTCCAGCTGATCATGAGTCCTGAAAGGAAAGCTGGAACGTTCAGGCGAAAAATGACCATTAATTCACATAGCACCTGAAGGAAATTTCATTCAGTTTGTCCGTGTTTAATGTCTGTCACGGAGGTGTGGGTTTGATTTTGAGGTATAAACCTTCCTGGGGTGACATAGGGCCATGTGCCAAATTTTGTCTGCTTCTGTCAAGCGGTTCGGATTCCCATACTGTCCAAACAAGCATGCCAACATTCATATATATATATATATATATATATATATATATATATATATATATATATATATATATATATGTGTATATTATATATATATATATATATATATATATATATATATATATATATATATATATATATATATATATATATATATATATATATATATATATATATACATACACTGTATGTATATATAATGGTTGTTTCAAAAATAAGTTTTACAACTTTGAAATGGAATGCTTTATATATTTATTTAAATGACGTATGCAATGCTTTTAAGTTCAATCATTTGGCAGAACAATTTGAGCTGCCAGTTAAAGTTAATATGGAGACGTGAACAGTTTATATTGTGTTATGTTTAAAAGAAATGGAGTCTGCTAACCTACTTTAATGTAATTTTCGCTTATAATATAGCAAGGAGCCTCCAAATTGGGCCTAGGTTCACCAGCGGTACAAAACGTTTGTTAAGAACATATACTCATTGCAACAGGCCCGGTCACCAGGTTGTCCTAGTGAAGTATGGTTAGGACAAGTGTCACTCCTAGTTCTCAAAAGTCAACTCGCCGTATGACCGGAAAATCTGTCATTTCCCATGGAATCGTGTATTGGTGTTACCAAAATGTTTTTAAGGTAAGGATTGCTTATTACAATAACGAGGCTCGTTGTTGAATTCGATAGAAGTATGATGAAAGATTTTCTGGATTCCGTAATTTTTAGTGACGAGTCTACACTTCATGTCAGTGGATTTATGTTATGGGGATTCGATAAAGATTGAGGTAAATGAACCATCCTTGTGACGTCACAAAATGCAAAGTTGCAGGCTTGAAGCAAACAAGGGACATGGCAGATAGTCAAGGAAGTTTGAGAAGCAGCAAAATTATAAGCTTTATTTTGCATGATGCTAAGAGTGCTTTTGAACAAAAATATGATCGTTCTTCTGGCAACAGTGACAGCAAGGCCTTAGAAAAGGTGTAAGAGTGGTAGGGGAGGATTTGAACATTATGGTGACACTTGGGCCTTCAGTTAGTTCAGCCACTGAAGAGAAGGGTGGAAATCTCGCAGGTAATGTTATAGTATATATAGAAGATTATATATATTACCGATAGTGGTATTCTGTTCTTTTATAAGAGCAGTTAAATTAATGGACTACAACGATAGGACTACCATAAACAATCTGTAAGGCAATAGAGAATATAATAGAAAATTTGGATTTCCGTATTCGTACCTTTCGCATGAACATCGCTACTATTCAGCATTATCGTTTTATGCTTTCCGTTTCTAGTAAGATAAATATATAGGAATCCCAAGCAGACTAGCAACTTTTTTTCAGAAAAAATCTTTATTCTCAATTTTACAATAATCAGTTGTAATCGTCCCTAATTATTTCACATCAGTATGGCACAGCATTTATATATGAAGCTGTAGGAAAGTAATACTTAAACTTAACTCTTTCTTACATAACTCTCTGTGCCCAGAAATCTTACTTTATTCACGACAATGAATTCCGATTCTGTATCTTATTACAACCAAGAGGGGAAACTCTACTACAGAAAGTTAAGTATACCTTAGTTTTACCAGACCACTGAGCTGATTAACAGCTCTCCTAGGGCTGGCCCGAAGGATTAGACTTATTTAACGTGGCTAAGAACCAATTGGTTACAGAGACACCGGAAAATGTCTATTGTTCATATGTCTCGTTCATCCATGAGGCTTCTGTAAATGATTGTCAAAATACTCATAACACTCCTTCACAGAGGAAGTTGACAGATCGTAATACCATACGATCATTCTTGATAAATAATGCTAAGGAATTACACGTTGAATGGTCACATTTTATTACAAGAAATTTCAAGAACTATGATAGATGTGAAACACCCTATGACTGAGAAATATACGCATAAATTTCTGACTAAATCGCCTGTAATGCGAAAGTGCTGTGTTTAGTAAATGTGTGACGTGTAAAACTGTACATCAAGAGCAGTGTTAGTTCCAGGATAAAATTTGGTTTAAGGGAATAATTAAACTAGATGAGGTAAAGGGTACGCCAAGAACATAATTCTTTCTAGGATAATTAAGACTGAGTTAAAAGGTACATCAAGAACGTAATTATTTCCTGGATAACTTTTGTATTGAGTGGATAATTAAGCAAGAAGTGTACGGCTTACTTAAGTGCTTGAAGAACTTATTGTTTTGAGCGAAAATATTGTAATAACGAGTTTACCTGAAGGAAACTTGAAGCAGGGGGCAATAACCCTGAAAATCAACCTGGTGTCTGAAAACTTGATATCCATCTTGATAATCCTATCAAAGAATATCAGGTCGTTTTTACTGTCGCCTTGATTCGCTAGTTCTTTTTCCCAAGGAAAGAAAATTAGTGATCAGTTCACCTGAAACTGCAGGAGTCAAGTTGAGTTAACTGACAAACTGGGCGACAATCTCTCAGAGGCACCTTATTCCCAGAGTCAGATCACGGCCGCTGGCCCATGTCGTAGAAGAGACTTTGGGGTGGGGCGTGTCTCCTGCCAATTGGGTGTTCAGCACAGTCACATTCAGGACCAGCGAGTCCTTGCTGACAGGCTTCCTCACAAAACTCTTCCCATGGGTCTTCGGTTGTTGTAACGACCGGACCCTTTGTAGAAACTGAAGTGCTACCTCCTGTAGAAGCGTCTTCGCCTGGCGTCATGATCTTCATCTTGATGTGATCCGGAATTATAATACGTTTTCCTTGACGCTCTCCTCCTTGCGAGGTTTTCATAAAAGAATTAAGTTTAATGACAGGTAGGGGCTGCGGACTCTCGTTTTCTTTTGAAGGGATTGCCATTGACGAGTCGATCGCTGAAGAAAGTGGAGTTTGTTTTGATTCCTTCTGAGCGTCCTTTGCAATTGTATTCGCATCATCATTTGCTAAAGAAAATATAGCATAAGGAGCAGCATTTGCTGGAGGTTCCGTTCGCGAGGACTTCTTAGGTGAAAGAGAAACATCATGAGAGTTCAGTGGCCTGGCATATGAGTTGCAAACCAGTATCAGCAGTACTAAGCAGGACGAATAGGATATCATGTTGATCTCTGGTAAAAAAAAAAAAAAAAAAAATAGGCAACATTAGATTATCTACTAAACAAGAAAAAAATTACGAAAAATGTGTCAGAACTTCTTGGAAATCAATGGAAAAATTATTTACCATAAGTAATAAGAACCATCCAAAGCTCTTTGTAAAATCTTATCTTTTTAACCCGCCTATTATCTTTTAAGCAAATCCAATGAATGGCGGTTATGAAGAGTTTACTGTTTTATTCTTTCAAAAAGAATACCACCTGAGGATGAAAAGCTTGGACACTGAAGAGTAATGCAGTAATTAGCGGAAGCAGATTATGATAGTTTATTCTGGCGCGAAGGTGCCAGTTGATTAATGACCGTCGTAAAGCGTTACACTTTGAAATGTACACTGAGAAAAGACCATACAAGCATATATCACATACAATATCATGTTTTACAAATTAGATCTATCGTTAAGGAGTCTCATCTATATATATATATATATATATATATATATATATATATATATATATATATATATACATATATATACAGTATGTATGTATGTAAAATTTTTCACTTACGTATTACGAAAAGTGGGCAGGCTGTTGATATTAGACTCAGTATATTAGAAAATATATTGGAGGCTGAGAGGTGTACTGGAAAATAAACTGTAACTATTTTCTCGGAGATTTCAGACAACTGAATAGTAAGTAGTCGATCGCGTCTTTTTATGTATAAAACTGTTTGCTATCTACCCCAAAACCCCACTTCCCCCAAAACTGGTACGTGGTCCCCAGTCCTATATTCCCATGTCTCTCACTGCGTGTGTGTGTTTTTTTTATGTCTGCTTCTTTGTCTCTTCTGTTCGTCTGTCTCTCTTTGTCTCTGTCTGTCTATCTCTCTCTTTTATTCACGCGTTCTTCACAATCTGACAATTTCGTAAAAATGAATAACTTCTTGAAAGGAAATTACCTTTATCTATCTGCATAACGAAATTAAAAAAAAATATTCTCAAATGAGAAAAATCTCTCTCTCTCTCTCTTCAGCTATCTGTATTCTCCCCTAAATTTTCTCCCACTGAACCCCCAATTTTTCTTCGACTCAGTTGGTTCACCCTCCCCATTGACGTAAACCGACTCCGGGGCGTCTTTCTCAAGTGGCCACTGGCGTCTCACTCTTCCGGCAAGGTCGACGCCGATAATTTTCTGTGTGTTTTTTGTATGTTTGTGTATTTGGGACACTGTTTCTTTTCTGTTATGTCTGGCGTTGTGTTCCGTACACCTCCATGGGAGTTGTTTTCGCTCTTATCTCCATCAGTAAGATGTAGTAAATGGAATTCATCGCATCATGACAGCACAAATGTGCCCAAGAATTCTGATATAATCATGAAAATACTTCTCTTTGAACAAAACGGAAATATATTGATACTTCAGTTGTAGTTTCGGAACCGTATTGATAAAACAGGTAATAGCTGTCAGTTCAGCATGGTAACATGAGAATTAATATATCAAGAGTCTGCAGATTCGAAGGAAGACCCACAACCTAAACGTCCCAGATGTAATGGTTTGGAACACAGTGCAACTGCATGCTTAAGTAAGGCAGTCAGAGTGGTGCATCTGATTAACACGTGGATAATTGAATATTATTATCAATACTGCTGTTGTTGTTGTTTAATTACAGAGCAGTCATGTTTCTAGATTCCCATGCATAACCTAAATAGCTTTTTTTGACTGGAAGTTGAAAATAGGACCCACTGAGTCAGAAGAGCCTAAAAGAGACACATGGAAAGTAACTGGATAAAAGAAATAAAGTTACGGGTTAATGGAACGTTACAAAGAATCTCCAGCAGTCTGAAAGATCTCCACACAAGGCAGTGTCAGCAGACCCCTAAGGTGATGTAAAATTAATGTAAAGGAGTCTCAGTCATGTTGAAGGACTCGAACACACACTTTCATTACATGATCCACTCCATTTTCTTAATGTGGAACAGATCACGTATGCACACCATCGAGGTCCCACGGGCTGCTCTAGAAGCAAGAGCCAGTGCTGGCATAAGGCCCGCTCAGATTAAAACAACAACAACTAGCCAACTAATTCGAGTAGAAGTGTGCTCGAGCCCATTGAAAATGATTAGGAAACTTACTCTTAGTACTGGGAGTCTTATTTTGTACAAAGAACATTGCGGAACCTGATTTGTAAAGAACATTACACAAATGGTAAATCTTTACTTATAGATAACAGATTATTTCTTATGGGACAGCCGGATAACACTGGACTTCTAAAATGCAGCGAAGCTTTTATTTATTCTTTTATGTCCGAAAATGTAAGACAAGGTAATGAGTACCATAATTAAACTTCAAAAATTTCAGAAAAATGTTGATTTTTTTTATTGTACCATATTTTCATAGGGTTTTTTTAAGTTCCTGGATTATGAACGACACCATCAAAACTATAGTTTACCCTCTTTACTACTTTACCTTAAGTTACCCAGTATATCACATGCTTAAAGCCATTGTTTTGTTTACTTTGTCAATCTTTGACTGAGATCTCAGGAACTTATTTTATAGTTCTAAAGCCTTGGGAAATTTATTTCTTGCATTTCCGTTACCCACAGCGCCGAATAGGTACCTTAAATATAAGCTCTAGTTACGAATGCCTGGCATAGGCTATAAGCTTAGAAAAATGGCACATAGAGCTTAATTTCTATTTACCACATTGAAATATTTCCATAATGTCCCAATATATAAATTATTTGTAAAAGGTTACCAGTGTATTGGTAAATATAAAAGGGAACGATATTAAAATCAAATTACTTTTGTTAAATGAGTATAACGAGTTAATGATACTTCCTTAGACCACGCGAGATTATCAATCTTTGAATGAGATTTTGTATCACTGGTAAACTACGCGGCATTTAAGGCTCAAGTATATACGAACTGAATATAATTTAAAACCTGAAAACTCTGCAAGAGGAGAAAAACGAATTTTCTCCACATGTGTGACGTAAGAAAGAATAATTTTCTTCCTGCATAACCCTACCATAGCAACCGCTAGAAAAATTAAAAGGCAAAGGAAATGCTTTAGTTAAATATATCTGGAATACTGTGCTTGAAAAAAGAAGAAAAAAAAAATAATTCACCAAACTACGTATGATTCGAGGGTGGAAACAAACTGACTTGTGTTCACACAGAGAGAATATCCAGTATGGGTCAGCGTACACCAAGGACTCATTGTTGAAGTACTGGATCCGAGTTGCCTGTAGCGTTCTGGAATGATCAGGCTAAGGTAACCCCCCGAATGGCGGGGTGGGCGAGAAGGAAAATATGAATACTGACCTTTTCGCTATACATAAACTAACCAATGCCCAAAATTTCAAACTGATTCATGCTAAAAAAACCAGAGTTGTTAATAAAAAACGATTTTTTCAAAAGCTTCCCTTCTGCCACTATAGATGCAACAGTTACACCTGGAAGAAATAGGTAAAATATTTGCCTTTATTCACTTATTCTTGCATGACTTCCTATATCTGTTTATGCCACATGCCTCAATTCTTTCAGTGGCATCATCACCGGAGAGTAAATCGTCATTAAATTTGGACTGATTGTGCTGAATAATTTAACTGATTACGTGACGTCAATCTCTATTTTTGCGTGCGAACGGAATATGAATACTAAACAATTTAAGTTTACCCAAATTTATTTTTTCACATGCAGAGATCCCTAGAGAATTGTCTGATTCGAGTATTTTGCTTAATTCAAGCTGCCAGTCACATATTGATTTCATCTGTACTTGATTTTAATCACCTTATCTTTCCTTAAATTTATTTATCTGTCGTCTATTTCCTGACTCAATTAATCAGCTCTTTTACGGAGATAGTCTGTGATACCACACAGCTTATTTTTAGCAGTTCCGCCCATCTCGACCTCGACATATTAGAAAAATGATTCTACGTTTCTCTCTCCTTCTGTTTTCTCTTTTTTCAAATTCGGATATGTTCTCGTACGGATGGCTAGTATACGAATATTTTGCATTTTGTTTTGTTCCATAAGATACATTCGATTCCTGGTACGTAACTGATATCATATATCGTTATGTCGTATCGATACTTAAAGTGAGTTATTCTTAGTGCATTACACATTTAGAAACAAGCAAATACCTGTCTGACGGGCAATTATACTTCGCAAGTTAGAACCGCCATGGGTATTTAGAAGCCAACTGTTTATTTCTTATTGCACATCTCTGAAGCTTTCGTACAGAGAGAGGAGACATCATGCATAATGGATGTCAGTTATCTCCGCTGACGACATCGGTGAACAACGCGAACACTTTGCTTTCGTTTTGTGACGTCCTTTGATTGCAGGGTGCCTTGGACCCTTCGAATTACTAGACAGGTATCGAAACGTGATTGGCAGAAATGTCAACAAAAGTTATTGCTGAATAACTCACTTTTTAATATCACTTAAAGGTTGTTCTAAATTACTTAAGGTGGTGCACATCGCCAAATGATCCAGAAAGAGAGAGAGAGAGAGAGAGAGAGAGAGAGAGAGAGAGAGAGAGAGAGAGAGAGAGAGAGAGAGTCTGTGCGTGTTTCGCATTTGGGTATGAATAGTTTCAAATTAAAATGAAATAGATTCGTATTAGATTTAAATGATTGAAAAAAGACCTTCAGATGTTCGTGCCGACAGTTTTTTCCTGTTCAGAAAATATTGCATTTCAGGAACAATAGAGATTGATTCTTTTATATCCGGTTGAATTTCGTAGGTTTGAATTTTTTTTCGTGTGAGGGACTTTCTGTCAGTTATGTGCATTTTTCAAACTAATCTAAAAAGAAATGTGTGGATATTACTTAGTTATTAATAATAATAGCTCCTATAAGCTAATCTTCTTTCTAAACAATGCTAGAAATGCTAACATGCGTTGGACCTCTCCGGAATAAGTTTCAAATACATTAACTCCTCGGCATCTAAAATTTTACAAAGCTCCACTTGTTAGACTGACTTTTGCCAGACTAAAAACCCTCTTGCCTTTAAAACTCCCAAAAGCATGCCTTATGGGTAATCTTATCGTTTTGTTATCATCCGTTTGTCATTTTCCAAAATATAGCTTTCTGCGTCATCAACCGGGGAATTCCAAGAAAGAAGGAAACAGGCCGTCTATGAGCACCACATCAATGATAATGTAGCGCGAAGACTCCTCGCACGGTTGATATCAGTAATTCCTCGTTGATCTGACTCATCGACCAGACTCACTCACCCAACGGGGCCTGGCAGTTTCGTACGTGAATAATAAAGTAATTACAAAGATAAGTGAGGAAGTAGCAAACGGACAAGATACTGGATCTAAATTCAGTTTTGTATTCCAGTTACATTCATCTTTTTTTAAAAGTTCATTTATATGTATGCATGACAAAAGAGTTTCAGATTTTTCGATAACTGCGTTGTTTAACTCTTCTTAGTCTAATAAAATTTGACTATAGAGGCAGCCCCGAATTATTTTCAACCCATCATGATGAAAATTTCTTTGTTATAAATATAGAAAATCTGAAATTGAAATCGAATTCTTGACCATTATATTTTAAATGAATATTATTGAAACTGAAACGGTAGATAAATAAATGTCGCAATACTTTCATGACTCACAGGCTCGTATTGTTTTAATGTTATCTCTTTCTTGACTAAGCTACAAGGCATTTGTCCTCAAGTACTTCCTTTTCCCTTTCAAAATGACTTTCTTTAGATTTTTTACAAGTTAAAAGGAGAAATCGCTCTCAACAAATCGGTATATACTGCAATATTTCTTCTTAGTCATTTGAAGTGGGAGGAGCTCTGAGAGAGCGCGTTCGTCAACGGAATTCCTTCTGTCAGATGAGATACCAATAGCCGAACAGCAACGCATAAATGTCAAGAATGCGTCTTTGAAGTGCTATTCAATACTCGCGGGAATTAAGCACTATAGTCTGTTTTTTAAGTTAATCTGGCGGGAATGCCCTTAAAAGTTGACGATGATGGGTTGAATGTAATATGTACAAATAACATCTTTATGTTTAAATAAGTACTTTATGATCCGAATGAAAGCTTTTTTGATAACTTTAATTTCTTCTTCAAGTATATGTTATGGCTATTAATAATGCTATAAAGTTGGCATACTAAGGAAAAAATGTGCTCATAAGTCAAAAGTAAATAGCAAGGTCGCCGAAGTCAACTTCTTAATATTTTTCGGATACTCAGTTTTTCATGACGAGATTTTTATGTATTTTCCATACATTTTAACTCATATTGGAACCTATAACACCAAATATTACGAAAAACATATAACTATCAACATTTTCCAACGACTGGATTCTATTTAAAACACGATATTGATAGAATTACTAAATGTGAAACTTTATGGGAGGTAAAACGAACAGCCCACCTATATCTTGTGGTATGAGAACTTTAATTCCCTGGGTCTGGGGCCTTTCACAAACGCAGTAAGCATTCGATAGCAATGTTGTATTACTAAGGGTGCTTGTTAGAGGTTACATCAGCATTTCAATACTTCAGTGGCTCTTTTCGTAGGTGAGCAACCCAAATGACCTATTATTCATAACAATTCTTCTTGACATTTGATAACAAGATGGAATAAGTAGCTATAGTACAAACGTCTAAAATGTAAGCCTATGTTGCACCGGCGTTTTTCATAAATACAAAATAGTTTTAAAATAAGCTTATCATTACATATAGCATTGAATTACATAAAATACAATGATGGATAAATTTTCTTTGGATAACTTAGATGGAGGCAGACAATTTTCAGCTTGGGAAACATGCTAGGCCTAGATCACCGTGTTCTTATCATATCTACAGAAAACACATACGCACGTATGTATATATGTATGTATATATATATATATATATATATATATATATATATATATATATATATACACATACACACACGTGAGTGCGTTGTCCGTAGATATGGCAAGAGCACAGTAGGCTACCCTAGACCTAGCACTTTTCCCAAATTAAAAATTGCTTTGCCCAATCAAGTTCATTACATATATATAAATATATGTATGTACATAATGTATATTTGTGAGTGTGTATAAACTGATATCACGCCTAGCATTACTTGGAAAATGCATATATAATAATGCTGCAATTGAGGAAAGCAGGACACCGGCGTATTTCTTCCCATGTGATAGCACCAAGCGAGATGCCTATCTCAGATTATGAAAAATGAAGAAAATGGGAAAGTAAGATAAACATTAGGCGAGGAACTGAAATACATGGGAGAACAAAATACAATATATTATCACAATAGCCTCCAAAGGTAGATCATTAACTAAAAGGAAAAGGGTGAACTGTCCCGATAGTGGCTGTTCTGCTCAAATTACCTACCCTACCCTTCTTTGCATATTCCTCACTGCTGGCAGGGAACACAGCAGCGTATCACTTACGTGGCACGCTCTAGCCCTATTGCATTCCAGTATCGACTCGATTCATTATTTAGTTTTTGCCACTGATTTCATACTTACTCGGTTGGCTAGACCAGGCGACAACTCTTCCCATTTATCCGTGCTTGAGACCGGCAGCAAGTTGGACTGGATTGTTGCCCCTCCACCTCCCCGCCCAACCACTGGCGGGTTTCAAGCTACCTACCCGACAGGTTACAAATGTGATTTTCATCAATTTTACATACTGAGTAGGATCTGATCTTTATAAAATGCTGATAATTACATGTTTTTTTTTGTTTCAATCTACAATGAAATGTATGAAAAACACAAAAGCATGAAAAACTGTATCCGAAACACATTTCAAGACGCTGACTTCGGCGTCCGTGGTATTTAGTTTTGGACTCGTGAATAAATTCTTTCATACTCTCAACTCAGTAGCATTAGTAACAGACATCAAAAATTTTATTGAGAAACTGAGGTCATTAAATAAGCTTTCATCTAGATCACTAGGTAGTTGTGAAATGAAACGACGTTATTAAGACATTCAACCAATCATCGTCAAGCTACCGCCCACACGTTACAGTGGTATGAATGATTCTTCACATCCACTCAAGACTATGACTATGTAGTAATTCCTTGTGTTATGCGTTACTGTTCGGAACCTAACCTATCTGATCACTAAAAATTTTAGTTTTATAAGTACTTAGAATGAGGGTTTAAATGCAATGCAATACGAAAATGTGAGAATAGCATATAGGAAGTGGGTGTGGTAAAATCCCAGATTGGAAGGGTCACTAGTTCAGCAGGGTGTATGCTTGCAGTTTTAAGGTGACTAGCAAGGAGGAATAAAAAGTGTATGACTAGGTAATGAAATGGACAGGAATGGGAATAATAATTATAAAAATAAGAGACTGTTTCAGGTGCATATGCAATTCTGAAGAGGTCACGTAGTTCAATGGGGATGAAGAGAACATTCTCAAAGTAAGAGACCAAGTGAGGGATTTCGTGAAATATCTTGGGACAAATCTCAACAAAACCTTTATGAAAAATAAGTTTAACTGGAGAAAAGTAAAGTACATAGTAAGGTTGTTAAGCAAACTGAATCTTAGAAAATACTATAACCAAATAAAGGAATGTTGCATGGAATGAATGCTTCCTATGTCAATCAAGTGAATACTCTGAAGAATTGTTGAATGTAGAGGATGTTATAAAGACCGATCTGACTGATACAAGAGTGAAATTGAGAATGCTTATGGAAATGATTGTTAAGAATGTAGAGGGCAATTATAAGGCTGAAGAATGGAAATACCTTGGAGCGCATGTGACTTAAAGTGACAACACAGTATGGTGTGACGGTGTTTAACTGGAACTAAAAATTTAACAACTGAATGGAGTGAAAATGTGAAAGTCTCAAGGTTGAAAATTGGGCAGCGAAATAATCCCCACTTAATTGTCGGGTTGATCTGCATTCTATAATCAGGTTATGTGGATATTCACCAAATACTCATGGATCAACTGAGATAAATTGGACTTCCTAGTGAATGGTGATTTCACCCAGTGTTAACCGGTGCTTCCTTTTACAGCCATGAAATCAAAACTAACTTAACCTTACCTATCACGTTATGATACCTTATACCCTCTACCATATTTAACAACTTTCTAATGACACAACCAATATTGAGGAACAAGTCTGGGGAAAAGCATTTGTAGCATCTTCATCTAAAGTACTCATTTCTGGATGTCTTTCTAACAGGCCTCATTTGAGTCTATCAAACAGGTTGTAACAAGCACATGAATCCTGTATGGTCAATCAGGCAAATCCAATATGTAAAACAGTTTCTCTATGATAAATCATTAAAGATTAAAGGAGAAGCAGCGTACATGTAACTGTTCATTTCTTTTATTACATATAAAAGATCCTGTTTCCATACATTGAATATTAGTCATGCTGTGATACAAAGTACAAAAAATAATATGAAAATAATATAAGAAAATCTTCAAAATCAACCTGCAATTATCTGATGGAGGCATCGAGGTAACAAGACTTGACCATTCTTACATGAAAAGAAGGAAAAGACTCCAACTTTGATAATCCTGCCAAATTACTTAAGATCTAAATGAGAATGACAATCAAAAGTAGAAAGTAGTTACCTAAACCTTTCACCATGTAATAAACCATTTAAAAATCAAAACCCCTGTGTAAGTACTGTTGAATAATAACACCATGGAATTTTTAAGGCAAGACAGTTCTCTGTAGCCTTCCACTCACCCTACATATATCTTCCTTCTGTCAATACAATGCCAAGACATCTTTTTTATTTCCAAAATGTTGGACTAAAACACAACAGTAATATACGTTAGTGGAATTAATTTACCATTAACTTTCATGTTAATTTTTTAGCAGTCTCTACCTCCCACTACTGTGACTAATACTTCATTCTAGGTTACAGTACAGTTTATAGCCATGGGAATAAATGTAAAATCCATATATTTTCTTATCCATTTGCCTCATGGTATTAAGCTTATCATCTCAAAACTCTTTTGTTTCACAGAGACAAAAATAATTATAAACCCCTATTTAAGACAAAATCTTTTCTTACTCAAGTAATACTATTTTTCTGAAGTGAAATTCATGTGGCTGTCATAAGACACAGTTTCAATTACTGAGATAATGTCAAAGAACTTTGAGGATGGAAAAAAATATGGTAGTAAAATAACGCATACTCTCTAATACAGACAACACTGACCATTAAAAATATAACTGGGTAAACTACAGTATATGCAATATACCTTATACACTGCATTCTGGACATTTGTTTTGCTAATGAAGAAAAGAAAAATGGTACTCGACCATTTTGTAAGTTTCAAAAAAGTAATTTACACAGACTGCCTATTATTAGTGGATCTGGCAGTTGTACTCTGGTAAAATTAATTCTCCTTCATCAACAACAACACGGTAATATGTCTCCTTTTTATACATGAAGAAACTCATAAGTTAAGTCACTAATGAAAATATTCCCTTCTGCTACCTTGAAAAAGTTGATGCTAAATATACTTCTGCTACAGTGGTATAAGAATTAGTTTCAAGGATCGGACCAATGGGGAATTCAAGTAAAATTTCCAAAACCAACAGACAATAAAAATTAAAATGTCCAGCTTCTGGACAGTCACATTAGTACTTATTAAATCTCCTTAAAATTATCTTCACCAGAGGAATAGCATTTTGTCTTTAAGGAAGAGGTAAATTTAGTCAGACTCAAATACACACACACACACTAAAAAAAAAACATTAACATATCCTTGCATTGAGAATTACCTCAAAGATAAAAATTACATTGCTTAACAGAAGATACTTGTAATAGCAACGCAGAAACCTATTAGGTCTTTTAAAACAGTCCACAACTGGGCTACGAATGAAGTAAATAGTTAGTTCTTCAATATATACCATAAATGCTTCCATCAATAAGGTGCAGGTTATTGAAGTGATGAGAATACAAGATATAAGCTGGAAATGTCTACCTACAGGTACAATCTGACAAGGGTCAAGAGAACTTGAAACCCTACAAGAATAACCACAAGTTTTTAAATTACTAACATTATTATCACAAACACATGATTACAAAACTTCTAGTTTTTGCTTTTATAGTCACAGAATCAAAATTGGACTAGAAAGTGTTCAAGATTACTTTTTGACCAGATTGCTGTGGCAAAGGTAAGTAGAATCACAACAACACCGGTTACTCACATTTCTATGAATCTCATGCACTGCCATAAGGGATGAATGAACTTACATGGTGTATTAAAATCAATATTGACTAAGGAGAGATGTATCATCATAAATACTCTTTTACAATGATTTAACATATACCAAATGAAACTTACTGCTAAATGAACGCTTCTTCATCCTAAAAATATACAAATCCTAAATTCTATCAATATTCAAACTCATTCAATAGAACATTATCCCTGAATAATAAAACCGGGTTCTACACAGTAGCTTTTGTACTGTTTGATAAAAAAATAGATTATCTACGGAAATCACTTTTCAAAAGTACTGTGATGCCTTTAAAAGAAACAGCTGACCTTCTGTTATGCTATTACATCTGCAATTCATACAAAAATGTTGTTACATACTTTGTACTGGGAACAATACTAAGATTATAACAATACCTAGTTAGGATATACATTAGTGCTATGATACAGAGAGGGAAAGAGTGCAAGTTTACACTGAGTTAACTAAATGATGTAAATCATATAAATAATAATTGTTGTTGAGAAGCTTGATTTTACATCACACTAGCATTAACAAAATTCGAAAACAGGGAAATAATAAAACCTGGAAAAACAGATTCAGTTGCCAATATGTAAAATAATGTAGAGGGAAACATACACATTCGATATCTAACTTTGCAAACCTTACAACATCCTGCAGGAAAAAAAGGGTACAAAAATAGTCAACATATGAAAGCATGCATTCATAAAAAGATTATGATACATTTGGCTGATCTTCCTCACAGAATGGAATAAGCATTGACATACTTGTCCCTTTTCACTCTCCTTTTCAAGCAATATTAGATTTTCCTTCAATTTGCCTTCAGAACCTTGCAAAATTGTTCAATACCACATGATAAAAATATAAAAGCAGTTAAAATGTGCATGCATGGGTTTGAAATCATGAGAAAAAGTTTGTCACTATACAGCACTGCAACAAAAAATAAAAAATCTACAAGATTTTCTGGCAATTGTCTTAAGAATACACAAAAATAATGCAAGATGTGCTTTTGTAGGTCCTCCACATTTTTTTACATATATTTTGTTACCTAACCAAATATAATAAAATCCTTTAACATTGCCCGAGGAAATTTAGAAAATCCTTTCCCTTGGAACTAAGAACTCAGAAAAGGAAATATTAAATTATTTTCTTTGTTGCTAATACCGTACCTAAAAATATAAATGCATGGGGAAAATCTTCAATTTCAACCATTCTTGAGCTGAAACTTCAATGTTTGCAGATAAATTGCTACATTAAATTCCAAAGTTTTGAAGTTTTAGATATTCAACATAATTAAAATCACAACTCACTGAATTTGGCTCAAGTGAAATAATGAATGACAATCCAAGTCACTTCCATATGACAACAGGGCACTTTGATTCCAACCTTATAAGGATAACTTATTCTGTTTATAAATACTGTACTGTATATGTCTAACATTAGTGGAGTCCCACTATCAAAAATTAATGTTGATGAATCTTGATAAAAAAAATCTTTGAAATAAAATATCAAGTTTCCAAACAAAAATCCCATTTTCAATAATTCCTGATATATACCGTTCACATAACTGATGAAAGCAGATCTAAATGGAATGCTAATTCTCAGGCAGTATGAGGTTCAAATTTAGACCCATAGTGAGATATTCTTAAGCAAACATTTTCCCAAATAACTGATACCAAATTGAAAATTAAAGGAGCTGCATACTTGAAGTCTCTGCTCATGTAATAAGCTTAGAAGGGGAACTGACGTTAACAGGAATGCTCTTTGTACTGAACGCATAAAGAACTCAAGACAATGTTGCAAAGGTTATATAGATGATAATAACATTGTGAATACTATGATTCCAGATTTTCATGAACTATCTACTTGGTAAAAAGTTCTTTACTATCTGTATGGCAACTGCAAAAAAAATATATATATATGTATATATAAATAGTGTATATCTAATTCATCAGTTTGATAAGCTACAAATTTCAAGTGTCAAATGATGCTTATCACTTAATTACTGTAATATGGAAATTATTCTGAAAGAAAAATAATATTTTCCTCAACAAAAACGGTTCAAAAAACAACAAAAACAAAAACTGTACAGATACAGAATGAAGACTTCAGATTATTTATATGTACAAAATTAAAAACTTATTGTGACCAATTTATTGTTCTTTTTACTTATATAGTAAGATTTTATATCAATGATTTTTTACAAAAATTCCTTAGCTTTTAATCACAAGGTTTATTAACTTTACTATAAAAAGACTGTCTCATCATCACACGCTCAAGTAATTTTCTAAATGCTTACAATGCTGTCTCATCACTACCTGCTATTTCAAACCCAAGCAGGATTAGAGGATAAATTTTTCTGTATACTGTAAGTAAAAATTAGTATGAAATGTATGTAAATAAGGCTGTTACAATAAAAATATTGTAAAATTAATTTCTGATTTATATCTATAACTCTCTAGTGAATTATAAAGGAAAATTTCTAGTTTTTAATAATTATTTATTTACTACGCTTTTCTTGGTTTCACCATAAAAAATTTACTTTTTTCATCATATAAGTAGCCAATTAACTTGTGACAGGTGTGAATGCTATGAATGAGGTAAAGTAGCAGGAACATTAAATATTTAAGTTGTAGTACTTACAGAGTATTATATATCCTTAAAAATGAAGTAAATGTTGGCCTGGAAAAAATGCCATGCACAATCACTCTAAAATATTAAATGAAAAATTCAAAACAGATTTTGAAAGTGGTTCTAATACAAGTGCACCTGCTTTTTTAAATAATATACAACACTGTAACCTGACATCTAGTTCTGATCAATTACAGCAGTATGAAATTCAGCAGGCAATGTCATGATCACATAACACACAAAACTAACTTCGCAGTTCACCTGGGAGTTCTCCGAACAGTTTCTCATCCATCACAGTATCTCTTTCATTCACGAAAAAAATTCTTGCACTTTATATTAGCTGCCTCACACTGTTTTGTACTCATTTTTCTAAACTATACAGGCAGTTAAAGATGTGTGTAATCAAAACAAGTGACAAATTCTTGAAACACATTAAGAAAAATTTAAAGCTACAACATATAAAAATATAAAAAAGAATGTTGAAAAATTAATAAAAACCCAAACCCCATTGTTTTAAATCTTTCTATCTGAAGGATATCATACACAAATCACTTTATAAGTGGCAATGAATGCCAGTAAAGTCACAAGAGTAATCCCGAGGTCACACATAGTGCCCCGAGGAAGCATTATGTCACACATATCTGTCAAGGTGCTGTTGGAAGTTGGTGAGGTACATGATGAGCTCATCAACAGAGGGTCTTTCTCTAGGGGCTGCAGTCCAGCAAAACGTCATTGCCTGGAACCTGTAATAGATACTTTGTAGTACCGAGATACCTGTATGTTAAACATTTTTTTCTATTTAAGACACAACAACTTTTATTTCAAAGTAAAGCAAAATGGACTATAAATGCCTTTACAAGATGCCCTCGATGGACAGTGGAAAGATGACATCAACTTAATAGTAAATGTTTACATCAAATTTACATCAAATTTATCCTGACTGAAGAACATTAGTTTTTCTGAGCTTGTCACAAACAAGACTTTCCCTAGAGGCTATGAAACCTAAATGACAAGCTAAAAGCTATTACAATGTGTTCCTTTTAAAATAATTCTTTAGCCAATTTACCTACTGATATTACCAATATTTGATAATGCAAGGGCAACAAAAACAAATGAATGGAATAATGTAGCTAATAAAAGTATAATTTAATACTTACAGTTCATCTGGGCAATTAATAGGTTGAGCAAGCCGAACACCTTGACGAAGGACGGCCGAAATTTCAAATGGATCAATTTCACCATAAGGCTGCTGCCCGAGAGTCATTACTTCCCATAACAGCACACCCCATGACCACTAAAACATGAAAGGGAAGTTAATATAAGCTGAAACAGTGGCTTGAACATTCTTGAATGCTGTAAAGCAAATACTACATAAAAAACATAAGAAAGACCAAATAAAGTTCTGCCACTAACCAAATTTTCAGTTTTCAGAAAAACAATACAACAAGCTGTGTACAAAATACCATTTGGTTTCATAAGTGTAAACCTGTAACTTCATTAAGGCCATGCTGAGCTAGCAATGCAGATTTTTACGCTTACAAAGTGGTTTATTGAGATTTACAAGTCACAGTTCAAGGCTCTCATACAGCTGGCACCAAAACATTTCTTACTTAGAATAAAATTTGAAACAAGATGAAGACAAAATCTCCCTAGTTGAAGCTATAAAGGAGGGTAATATCAAGAACTCTGGTTTGTACCCATGAAACATAAAAACTACAATTAATCTTTTGACATGTTATTCTGTGCTCATGTTTTGTTAATCGGGAGGCAGGGATGGATTCTAGAAGTCTACTATGGCAGAAAAATAACTATGTTTGAAAATCACCTTTATGCTTGTATTTCATACAAGACCTTAATTATGCTTACCATACTAAGCATTACTTAACCACAATATGATTAGCAGTTGTGCTCATAACTAATTACTTTATAGAATTATTAAAGCCTAGGTATTATCAGCTTTTCAACACAGTCTGGTGATATTCATCCACCACTAACCTACGTGTTACACCTACTGACTAGCTGCACTACAGATGTAGATCAAAATGAAAACAGATGAAGAATACTTTGAAAAAGTATTTAGACATCTATGATCAACATCCCCATGTACAACATAACATGAACAAACTGACTATTTGCAGCTCGCAGCTTTGAACAGCTTCACATTACTTGTGTAAACAATTTAGAGGTAATGCAATCACCTGATGAACACCAACCATATGTGTTAGCTGTGGACACTGGACTAGTTCTTTCATCCAAACAAAATACTATTGTTGAAAATTCCTTTTTCCAAGAAAATGATACACAAAAAATTTGAAATACACTGAGTGGCATGAGCTTGTCACCTTTACGTGGAAATAAAGAACTGTTACTGTAAAATTTAGGGCATTTTCATTGTCAACAAAGGACTTAAAAGGTATAATGCCAACTGTTATTTCCTGTGTTACCTTACTCTGGCAACTCCTTACCACAGTAACCACCATCCATCAATTCAAATGGGAATGCAACAAATATAAATAAGAATTTTTTAGTACAAGATACTGGATGCAGTTGGACATTAAATCTCATCTCTGTTCACTAAAAGTAAAATAAATAAATACACCAGCATAAAGTTGCTGTGAAGCACGAAGCTTTTTCACATTTACAAATACATGCAAAATAAAAATTCAGTAAGATATTTCAAAGTGATGAATGCAAGTACAATTCTAAATCATTGGGTTTTGAACATAGCTGTCTATCAATGTGGAATATTTACTAATTTTTATTTTTCAGAACTTAAAAGATCAACCCTCTGACACATAAGAACTACTGTATTTCTCTATGTGTTAAGAATAATCCTTTACATCTGTGTGAAATCATGTTTAACCATGGGTGGCTTTCATACGGTGCCCCAAAGCAGCACAAATTAAAGGAGTTACTCTTCAATTCTCAGGTCCTTCTGTTTTCTATGAACTCATGAAAAACTACTAGTAACACGGTATTCAAATATTTCTGAGGTCCACTAGTAAGGAGAATTACCTGTGCACTCCATAGGTGAATAAAGCAGAGGCAAAGGAATGACAGTGAATGTAAAGGAATCTGCCGCAAGAAGATATCGTTTGGAGCGGATGCAGAGTAGGGAGATACGGGTAAGCATGAGAAACGCTAACCTTTCCTAGAATGCCAAGTCCTGACCTAACCAAACCTTTGCTTCCTAAAACAACTTAGGGTGCCATGCTCTAACCTGGCTGTGGACCCCCCATGTAACACTGAATATCCCTGTCTCCCTACTCTGCATACTACTCTATCATTTTATTCATACAATTTTATGGTTAAACAATATAGAAAGGGGTGTTTTTATAATCCAGTACATGTGAGATAATGAGCAATTTGCCGTTTTTATTCATGTTTTTACTTTACATTAGGGTCTGGTACTAAACATGCGGAAACTCCTTGGCATGCCACGTTTAGTACCAACCCTACACAGATGAAAGTAAATATAAAAACAAGAGGGTAAATTGGTTAAATTTCTCATTATCTTGGTACATTTCTCATTTTATCTCACCTTACTGAATTATATACATCTTCTTCCGTCAAAAAATTACTTTATCAAACAATATCTTTGTGCAGCTATCTCCTTTACATTTACCAGACTGACTCTGACAAATCACATACAGTATATGAACTTACCACATCTGCAGCTGGAGTGAAGACTTTGTGTGTGAGACTCTCTAATGCAAGCCATTTTATGGGCCTATTTTCGTTGTCTCCAAGGCAGTGGTAGTCTGCTGGATAAAGATCTCGAGCAAGTGCACAGTCTGTCAACTTTACTGCTAAGTTATCATCAACACTGAAACAAAGAAAATGAAGATGCATCAAATTTGCTTAAAAAGAATTAAAACATGGTTCCTTATTTCAGTATCTGAATAAACTATTTCAGTATATACTTCATGCAATGTCCTAGGAACATATATGAAACACTAAAAGAGAGGTGGTAATTTCATCATCCATTAGATACTCATGGATAAAATCTCTTTTCTAAATACAATGTGCTGCCCTTCTAATAAAATAAACTGTGTCATCATCAATTCTCCTCTTACAACTTGAACTTTATTATTCATTATGTTGTTATACCAGACCATGAACCAAAATTATTAAAACCCTCAGAGGGTTGACCTACACCCTATTCAATCAAGAAAGTTTAATTTTCTTCCTATAAACCTTAGACAGTTTACTTACACACAATTACGAGTTGCTACATCTTTATGTAGAAGGAGGCGAGAGTGAAGATACGACAAAGCTTGTAGTACTTGAAGACCAACACTTACTACTTCCTTTGTTACTAATGTGTGACAACCTTGCAGGAATCTGCAGAAAGCATGCAAAAAATTTTATGAGTAACATCAAAAATCCAAGTTTTTTTATATCTTAAATCTGGTATAATGTTAATGGTCCCTAAATGCAAATCTATTATCAGACTTATCCTTATGTCCTAAAAAAAAGGGCCACTTAACCAACTGCTTCAATAAACTAAAAAAATTCTTGAGCAAGTATCTCCCACTACTTAGTAAAAGCTCCTTTGTTCATTTCATATAATGCTAGAATTCAAACATTGCCAACACAATATGTGTACAGTATACTGCTTACAGTATATGGACAAATAATTTTTAATTGTCTCTATATTATTATTAATATTCAGAAGATGAACCATATTCATATGGAACAAGCCCATAGGGGCATTTGACTTGAAATTCAATCTTCAAAAGAATATGGTGTTCATTAGAAAGAAGTAAGACCAGGTAACGGGAAACACAAAATGAAAACATCTCACTTATTAAGAAGGAAAAAATAAATTAACAAATTAATAAATAAAAAAATGTAACTAAATTATGAAAATGCAAGGAGAATTGTATTAGGGTGGTGATATACTGCATCTTCACTTGAACTATTCAAGTTTCACTTGCATGACATCCTCAGGAAGACTGTTCCACAGTCCAACAGTGTGAGGAATAAAGGACATCTGGAACTGAGAAGTCTGACAGCAAGACATATTTACTGCAATGGTGCTGCTGTTCAGCAAATCTGGTTGCTCCCAGCAGGAAAAGGGGATCAGGGATCAATTGTAAATGTGAAAGATCTGTTAAAATACAACATATGAAAAACTGACAAACAAGAGACTATTTGTGCTTTACAAAGCTAAAAGATGAACTTGATCGCAGGTAATGTAATGCAGTTCTTCAACCATATCTGTATAAATAAAAATTCAGAAATTTTAAAGTTATTTCTGTAACTTTCATAAAACTGTATTATCTTCCAGAGTAGCCATGTCTTTTTGGAGGTGTTTATCTGATTCTGACAGGTTTCCATTAATAAACAGCCTAACCAAACTAGTGTATTAACATTCCCAATTCTCAAAGGCTTGGCCTGATTGGTTTGCTCTTTGTAAATATAGATTTTATTTAATAAGTTACAACCCTTAATAAATTTAACAATTAGGTCATTTATCAAATATCTATGAATCAATGCAGTGCAACCTAATTAGTGATGATATGATATTTCTTCAGTCCCAATGGATTTAAATTGTTGTTTTAAAATTCATTATTCCATTAAGCCTGCCATTCACTAAAAATTAACGGGTGTCGAAGATTGAAGAAATCACTTATAGGAACAGGTTCATTTGATCTAATCATAGAGGTTAGGGTTTTGGCAGCTTTATCACAATCTTTAATATCCACACGAGCAGGGATCCACCATATTTCAACATTTATACCACATTCATAAAACTTATTGACTGAAAACTTAATCTGCTATGCAAAAGAATTCTTAGCAAGTTTTTTAAAGCACTTCTAGTCACTGAAAATACATACTTCTGTGGTAGCATATCTTTAGTATGGCAAGTTTTTAAAATAATTTGTATTTTTTCTATGTAAACAAACTGTAGCTTTTCATTTATGGAGCATCTTCCTGCTTATGCACTGGACCATTTGTGTACTGACTAAAAAAAGTCGCACCAGGTGGAGATGGGGGAGAGGGGATGCCCATTCTTACACAACCAACAATACCCATTGTTATTTCACCCCATATTTAGAATGAAGGAAAATAGCATAGCAGGGTGGACAGACAGAGAGTATTACATTGTGAAAAGTTTAAGTATTAATGAGTACATAGAACTGCTTGTTTCATTACAAGATATTCCAGCAAATCCTATACCGGTGAAGGTTTAATTCATCAGTAAAAGGTTTGTAATGAGAATCTTCAAGATGATCTCTGTGGGTAGCAGGGTTGACATGAGCTATGAGCCTGCCATGTTTACTACCTCTATAGGTTGTTTCCACTTGCCAAGTTACCCTAGTTATGCCTGTCTCTTCTTTTGGTTGTTGCCAGCAGTTAGAAAACCTTAGCCATGTATGTATATTCTCTTAGACATCTTCATTGTTCCCATGATTCCTGGCCGTACACCAGGACTGAGACCATGGCCATGTCTACTGTTAGATGCTTTTGATCTCTTTGTACACATAATCTATTGGCCATCTTTGCCCCGCATGTGTTGAAAACAGGACCATGGCCTTGTCTGCATGCTTTACCAGTCAACCACATCATTCATATGAAACCTGGTTGTGTTCCAGGGCCATGCTCTCGGCCATTTTTACTGCTTGTGCTACAGTCTGCATGCTCTGTCAGTAATATACTTGCAAGAACCAACCTTGGCCATGACCAGCCTGTCCATCCTCTCTGTTATGCCTGTATACGCTATCAGTTGTCTCACTGGGCAGGGGGTCTGTCATGTTCCAAGACTAGGGAACTGCCATATTCCAGGCCTTGGGTATTAACCATGTTCTGGAACCTTAGTCATGTCAGGCCCTTCTATGGGTTAAATTTACATGATAAATGAGTTTGGTGAGCACAGTACCACAACCAACCTTCACGTATAAGTTGCTCCTATCCTTGTTCAGTTCCAACATCAACACAGTCTCTTACACCCAATCTCAGATTATCTGTGCTTGATCAGGCAGAAGACATTCTGGATGAAGCAGAAGAGGACATGATACCCGGTGCTCATGACAGTGATCACTGGGCAAAACAATTAGATCTGGCAAATGTGAACTATTTGTCATCCTGCAGGGTTGTACATAGGTCTGAAGAACCAATTGTGCCCTACAATTATCACACAACTCAGGTGATTCTCTGTCAAAAATTCATTAATGTACAAACTAGTACTAGGTCTAATGGGTCACCAACACATCATGCTTCTGAACTCTACCCTAAACTTAGCAAAGGAAGTACAAAAAATACAAATATAAAATGTATACATTTTCTAACTAGAAAGTATAATTTTCACTTTCACTACCAAAATTATCAATTTAACAAATAATTGTCAAAAGTAATTCTTGACTTGTCCTTTAAATCACTACTTCTTCGTTAGTTTTCATCCGATTTTCAAAATTTTTTTCAGTGTATTGGTCTTTAAAAAGTTCTATAAGGTCAAGAGAACAAACCTGTGAAAAAGTTTCTCTCTCATTATTTACATACCAGATTTTTAAATTTTAAATGCAAAAATAATAACTTTAACTTTCAATGTTCAACATTTGTTCTCATGGGTCGTTGACACTCTTTAGCTATTAAATGAGACTTAGTTTAGCTTTTTATCTCTGATAGTTTTAAAGTTTTAGAGGTTTTAAGGCATACAAAAACGCCCTTTTTTAATTTTTTTTTTTTTTTTTGTTGCAGATTTTGCCTTCAGCAGCTAGGAGAATTATTCAGGTATAAAGAGGTTCCTAAAATAAAATTTTCACTAGTTATCATGCGTTTTTGTAACCTATTTCAATTTTTGACATGCAGTCCCTTAACATAAAGAAAGATCCTTCCTTCTACCAACTTCTCTCTCAAAAAAAAAGGTAGGAAAAAGAGATAAAACTTGAAAGCAAGAGAAGATTAAAATTTTGTAAAGCACTTGAAACTAATACCCATTTAATGCAACTGGAAGGTTTTTTCATTCACACCTGAAATGTGAAAGTGTCAGTATTTGAGAAAATCTACATTCACGAGGAGGTTTGGAACATAACCCTTGCAAGTGTCCAAGGGCTACAGGCTACAGTGATCACTTTGCTGGTTTTAAAAGCTTTAATGCCTTATTTTTTGAGGATTTAGTATGCATATAAAGTGAACTGTTAATTCTTATGAATACAACAGCAATATTTCATAACAAACTGATAAGAAGAACAATGATATTTGCAAATGTCACTACCATTCCTTCTTTTGATACAAGTTATGAAAAAGCTGCACTGTATACTACCATGTGGTCAAGTCTGAACTTTAGGACAATTTAAAACAACATTAAGTAACTATCAGTCTTGATGGTACTGTACAACATCAAGAATCACACCCACCCAAAAATATATAGTAAAACCTTACTGGTTAACAGCAGAAGCATTTCCATATCTCTTTTCTTAGGATGAACTTATTTTCAAAAGCACATAGACCATACTCTCTGTTGTATCTTCAACTAAAGCACTGATGATGAACTGTCACCAGTTATGGCAAAAAAAAAAAAGAGAAAACTCTAACACAAATATGAAATGGAATAAAATGGAAGAAAAAACTCTTCTACCTTTTCAGATTGCCTTGGGAAGAACGTGGAAAGATTATGCGTGGAGGTGACTCAGGTGGTGTAACAACGGCACCTATGACAGTTAATAGTTGGTCATGTGCAAGACCTGCTAACATGATACCCTCACTTAACAACACGGACCGTTGCACCTCACTTGAACTCTCTGGAATAAATTGCAAATACCATATTATAAAATATCCTGAATCAGATAAACTTTTTTCTAAATCATACATACATGCAAAGTAACACATACCCTGAACTGTTATGCAATGATAGAAAAATGAAATCTTTCAATGAAAGACTACATAGCATTTACCCGTGTTGAAAAAAGTTTATTAACACTATCAGAAATTTTTATGGAATGATCAAAATGGAAATCTTTCAATAATGGACTAAATAATATCTACCTGTGTTGAAATAAGTTTTCAAGCACTCAGCTTTTTTTTCCTGACACAAGCTAAAAGTCCTACAATAGTGTTCACATAAAGCAAACAGAACATTACCTTAACTGCAATGCATAAGCTACACAACTTGGGCCTTCTTCTCATATCCAATGGAGGTCAACTATTTCTAGGCTACACTCAGTCCACTTCCATTGATGATTTGAAATACTGTACTAATTCTTCATCTCACATATGATTCAGGCATTATTAAAAGTACCAGGTTTCTAAGCTGTTTATCTGTACTAATCTATAAGCTTAATAGCATAATAAATTCTACACAGTCAATATGTTTTTCAGAAACTAGTCACTTTATTGTACAAGGGAAAAAGAGCACGACATTGTGTATGATTTAGATATGACACAGTATATCGGTAAATACTTAATATCAGTGTAATGATAAATTAATTCCAAGTGTTTACTAATCAAAAAATTCACAGACTGTCTATCAACCTTTGATAATTTCACTTAGGAGTAAAACCAATTTTTGCTAAGGAGCTTCAACAAATCTTTAAAATGCTACCTATTCCAAACTTCAGATACTTACCAGTCACAGTCTTAACTGTTACACTTGTTGGGTGTGGCTTATCTGGAGGTTGATAGAGAGCATGATATACTCGACCAAAGGTTCCTTCTTGTTCAATTTCTAGTAATTGTAAGGTTTCATGTGGCACTCTTAGCCCAGTTAACTTTGCAGATACATCACCTATGGGAAATTAATGTTAAATGATATTTGTAAACTAAAAACACAAAATTAACATCTAAATATTGTTTCACAGGTACAAACCTTTACTCGAGCCTAACAACTGCTACTAAAAGTGGAGGCAAACCCCAAATGGTTCAGCATCAAAACAACCTTTAAATGTTTATACTGTATAAGATTCACAATGAAGGATCAGAATCTTTTAGTTTTTAAAATTTTGCCAAATAATTCCAAGAGTTGAAAGCAGGGAGAAACCTCTCTCATTCTCTCTAAATAACCTGACTAAAGGGAACACATGCATTTGACAAATGAGTTATTCAATTTATCCTTAACTAACCAACACTTTACTAATTTAAATAGATATTCATCATTTCATCATTCTGTTTGTCTACTCATACACATACAGTAAGAGACAACATAAACAGGGGCTTTTATTTTGTATGGGTGCAATTTATTTTAGTTTTGTTGTCTCATATTCAGTAAATACTATGTTTCAATATAATAACAAAATATTCTGACCCTATGAAAATAATCATTAACAAATACCGGAAACAGAACCTTTAATTTTTAAGAATACTGATAAAAACATTTATCGAGCTCCAACCAAACTTTTATCATATGTTCAAAATAACGATGCAAATTCCGCAGGCATGAGAACTTGAAACTGCTTATAAATTATGGCCATATCAAAAAAATTTATTATATGAGATAGAAGAAAAACTAAACAAAACTATGTAGGCTTCAGTACTAGGATGTAATATTCTGTTCAAAGCAAAATAAAAAAAAAATTAATGTGGCTAAACTCCTCAGTTTCTCTAAATTTATACAGAACATGTAAGGGGTGATGAATATTAATATCTAATCTGTAACTATGGCTATTATGGCAGGTGATAAATTTACATACTGTAAACAAAATATAACAGTCATGGAAATCTAATTAACACTTTTTAAAATTATCAGAAATATTGAATCATAGTTACCTTGTCTAGGATCAGTATACTGAGGTTCAGGGCTCCCTGTTGTAGTTGTGGTCGTAGCAGTTGTTGTATTGGTAGGCTGAGGAGACCGACGCAACTCACTCAACGAAGACTGTGAATTCTTGCCGCCACTAGCCCCTGCGCCTCCCCGCTGGTTATTAGGCAAATTCTGTGTCCTTCCACTGACTGACGATCTATTATTTTCCAAACCCCTTCTACAAATGGTAATAAAAAATATCAAACAAAATTCTCTATGTTTAAGAAATAATGGTATCAAAAACACTTATTGCACAATAAGATCACGAACATTATTGGATTTTATGAAAAATTTAAATCATTACATACTAAAGCAATTGTTAAATTCATACATTTTTTAAACTTAAAAAAATTTTGAAGACAGTTAAACCCCAAAATCACCTTTGGAGTCATCCACAGGTGACAATTATGGAGTTTTCCCATGAAGAAAAATAAGACCTTTTTGAAAAATAACACCTCAACTTAACAGAATGTACTTATCAGTTACATTATTACGATTATATTTTGCTGTCCTATAATTTTAGATGTGACATTTTTAGATAAATCGCTTAAAGTGAATGTTAAGTGTAAACTACAGGTTAGTTTAGGTAAGGGACTACTGCGTGTGAAATTCTGTTGGCTGTAGATATCTAAAATTAATCAAGTGCAAGCTATAATACAGGGTCTGTTACTTAACAGATTTTGTTACTTAACAAAAAGCAGAGCCAGATTTGAAAAATTTCTATTAAGATGAGGTGCTAATACAGAATCAGATGAAATAATTCTAAGAATTCAAAGAATATAAATATACTAACCTCCTTGTGTTGGGACGTGCTTTGTTATTTCGAATGTGGTTAAATGTAGCAAGAGCAGCCACAACAACAAGGAAGACTGCTAAACAACCAAGAGTAATATACACAACAGTTGTAGAGTGCCTCGCCTCTACCACCTCCACAGATATGCCATTTGCACCTATTTCACTATCTGCAAAACAACGACAAACTACAATGCTACTATATTAAAGAAAAGTAAATACCATCTTGTGCACTGAGCAACAAGAAATACAAAACTCAAAATAACTTTTAAAATCAAACAAATAAAATTTAAATTTTAAACATAAACCTCACTTTGCTTACACTGTAATGTCCAGTACACACAGAACATAAAGTGCTGATTTTATCACCATCATCATCATCATAAACGCTTTTACGTCAGCACTTTCTTCTATGGGCTTGGGCATGCAATGAGTTCTTTCTACTTTTCTTTTCCCTATACATATTCAGCCTGAACTTCCATAAGGTCTAGGTCTTCATCAACCCTGTTTTCCATGATTTCCTGGGCTTTCCTACAGGTCTTTGTCCTCCTACTTTCATGTCCACTACTCTTCTGGCTACCTGTTCCTCATCTGTTATCATTACACATTCAAATCATCCCAATCTTTGAGATCTCAGTCTATTTTACTTCAGGAAACCACATCTCTGACATTTTCACTTCGTAGTATTGTTTTCCTGCCACATTCTGGCCATGAAAATTCATTTTCTACAGTCACACTTATTCAAAATTCCCTCAAGTTTCTCTGACACTGTCCGTGTTCCTGCTGTATCTTATTTCAAATGGGTTATGTCTGTTTCATAACAAACTCATTGTGTATTTATATCATCCCAAATATAAATTTAGGGGATACAGACAAACTTTAAAGGCCATGTTGGCTGTCAAACACATATGAAAGCTCCTTGAGAATGAAAATAAGCATCACAACCAGTGTCTATCAAGGAAGTATGTGAACTTCTGTTTGCACAACAGACCCTGGTAAGCAAAGGTAACTCTTGAGAGATTCAAACTTTTGTACTTTCAGTTGCTATGTCCTCCTTCCCCTTCCGACTAGTCAGGGAATGCTACAATATGGGAGACCTGTACTCCAGGAATAAAGAGAGTAACAGAGAAGTCTATGCTGAATAAAATGTCATAAAGTTGGGAACCAATCCTTGCATTAGGGACTCTGTCTAGCTGCTACCATAGGATATGAGAGACTTACTAGGTATTGCATTTCTGAGCAAGAGCTTCATAAAATGTATGGTCACTATAAATATATGCCATAAAAAAAACAGATACATAGAAGCCCAACAAGAGAAGTCAAATCAGCCCTGAACTCATGGACAAACACTATAATTTGTGTTGCTTTACAATCAGTCATACTCCTAAAGGACCTTCATGTAACAGTTTGGGCCAGAACAGGAAAAAATTCCTTAATACATCCTAGAACATCTATTGAACTCCTTAGGTCTCTAATAATCCAATGAATTGTTCTGGTAGGGCAAAGGAAAAGGTCCTCTGCCTTTTAGGGGAGAGATTAAAAGGACCAAAAGGCACAGGGTGCAGTGGCTTACTGCTAGCTACCTGAGAAATGTCTTTGAGACAAAGTCAGTTGCTAGTAAGGTACGGTACTTAATGACCTCCAATCCTTGGAAAGCAATAAGACAGGCTTATTGACTACAAGTCCTTACAAGATAATGTAATTTTGCATCAAAATCATCATTGAGCGTCAGATGATTAAGCACATAACCAAAAACAATAAGTCTGATATTCCAAAACCAAGAAAAATCCCATATTAAAACAAGCTACCTCATTCTGGCAGTGGCTTGAAGATGAAATGCAACAATTAAAAAATGACCAGGCAAGGAAGGCTGTTTGTTATGTTAGCCTGGAAAAGTAAGCCTTGAAAAGTTTACCACTCTTAAATCAAAATTAAGACCACTGGCTACTTTAAAAGAAAATTTTCCAAAATACAAGAAGAGATCAACTACCAAAGCCAAAACAAATTATGCAATTCCTATTAAGGGTAAATGTAGCAACAATTTATTCAATCAATCATATAATAAAAAAATAAATAAACTATTACTGATTAAACAAGAAAATCCTAAAACATAAGAAGCAAAGCTTCAAGTTAGCACAAAACAAACAAAAGTTAACTTTAAGATTCTAACTACACTATCACTTGCTAGTGGCAAAGACCTACTTATGTCAAAATGAATGACTTGAAAAAATAAAATGACAGGAAATCCATTATGCACAATCTTAACACAATACCCACAGCTCATGTCTCCAAGTCAACAAAACAAGGGCAGTTTTTATAGAAATTCATCGCAAGCTACCATCTCATTTGGGTTGACATTCAATGTTATATCACTATCTCTTGGAAGAGCTGGAATCAATCACTTCATTCAACACTTCTTGCTCAATTCAAATCCATGAACTAACCCATGAACTAACAAGTATAAAATGTGCCACAGTTTCTTCAATGTAATCGAGTTTTCTGTACAGCGTATATGCAGTATGAGCTGTGGCCCATGAGACTTTTAGCCACAGCCCAGTGGTGGCCTATCCTATAGCATCGCCAGACGCATGATCATGGCTAACTTTTTTAAATTAAATAAAAAAAATACTGAGGCTAGAGGGCTGCAATTTGATACGTTTGATGACTGGAGGGTGGATGATCAACAAACAAATTTGCAGCCCTCTAGCCTCAGCAGTTTTTAAGATCTGAGGGCAGACAGAAAAAGTATGGACAGACAGACAAAGCCATCTCGTTGGATTCCTTTTATAGAAAACTAAAAATCATAATAACAATACAAATAAATGTAAAGAATAAGACCATCAGGCTTTATGCAGTTAACACACTCACAGATGTATGTAAAACAATCCTGTCTGATCCTGGAGATCAAACAATGCACATGGAATGGACTATAAAATTTAGGCCAAGGCCAAGTGCTGGAACCTATGAGGTCATTCAGCGCTGGAAGGGAAATTGAGAGTATAAAGGTTTTAAAGGAGTAACAGGAGGAAAACCTCGCAGTTGCACTATGAAACAATTGTTAGAAGTGGGTGGAGAGTAAGATGGAAGAGAGAATATGAACAGAGGGCAGTGCATATGCAATACTAGCTGACTGCCATTTCTCTTTCTCTGAACAGTGACCAAAGTGTCCATGACTATGTGACACCATTTTGTAAACCAGCACACAAGAGGGCTAACTGTTTGAAGTGCACACAGAAGACCCTTTCACAAATGTAAATGCATGTAAAAGATTTGGTGTTCATAGACTGGAAAATACAGAGATGCAGTCATATAATGGGAACCAACTCATTACAGAAGTGAAGGATATGGAAATGGTAGCATGCTGACCAAGGACAAACTCAGAAGATCATGGGGAAAGAGCACTGATGAAAACTTGTAACAGATGTTACAACAAAATGGAAAACCTGACAACCTCACTGATGATAACGAAGCTCCAAAATTAAACACTTTTGGTTAAGTATTAATGATTACTACAACTAATGTAAAAAATTTTAACGATAGGAAAAGAAGTGGCATAAAACTTCTCAGAGGATACATTAACACAATAAAATCCTAATTCACGTCATCTTTTGTATTAAGAACAAATATCACTGTCTAAATGGTTCTTGATGTACACATGAAAATCAAAGAAAAAAGGAACTTATCTATATAGAGCTAGCCATGCAAAGTAGTGATGAGCTACAGCAGGTGGGAATGGCAGTTATCCTTGGCAGGAAGGACTTACCTGGTATCTAACTACTGCTTTACCTGGGACTCAAAACTTGGCTTTATTATTATTATTGTTATGTAGGTTACCAGTTAACCGAACTAAATTTCATACCTCTTTAAGCTGACCAGAAGGTTTTTTTTAATACTGTAATAAAAATCTGACTTTATTCAATTTAAGAATTTCTACAGAATTTAATAACTGAATAAACTGAAAATTAATATAATGACAAAAACCTCCTTCACTAACTTCTCCAAAACTTGACATTCATTACTGGTTGAAGTGTGGACATCCACATAAAATATTCTCAACTTAGTGATGACCTACATTCTCTGTGTACATATGGGCTATTCTTCAAATATGAATACTGCCAAAATCCAATGCAGAGTTGGATCTTTTATATTTCTTGTTGTCAGATTCATTATTTCTTAAATTCACTCATTTTATAAAAAGATGATGGGTTTTTGAGATATTACCCATACTAGTAATAAAGTCATATGCACCCACTGTTATAAAAACCTATCACATACAAAAAGAGAAAGAGCCTTAACAAAAAAACCTCCCAAGCTGATGAACAACATTGACAAAAGGGTGAGAAGAGAATAATGGCACTCAAAAAAACCAAGTTATATATGTGGAGTGCTTATATCCAAGTCTAATGAAGCCTTCATACATTTAAATGAAATTTTCGCACACCTGTGTAATTTGTTTGTCGCTTACTTTTCCAATAACATTATAGACAGCATTACGTTACATGACTTCCTACATGATAACAATTAGCTTAATAGCATAGAAATAAGGAATAAATAAAAAAGATGAGTTATATCAACTGATGCATACCCTGAGTATATGCAAGGCATATTATAAGGAATTACTTTACAGAAAGCAAAGGCATTAAGATACTGCACAAAATAAGGAAAAAAATAAAGTACAAAATTAAAAAACTCAAAACTTCAAAAAAAATTAACTGTAAAACAATAGAAACTCACCTCTAAGGCAGATCTTCTTTCGTAGTATTGTAAGAGTTGTGAGCTCTGATAAGGAGGTTGTCATGGGTACCTCTAATGTAATTGATACATCCACCTACAGGAAAAAATAAAAAAAATTCAGATGAGGTAAATTTTGACGGTACCATTCCAAGAAAGAACTTTCTTCCACAAAACCAATAAGAATTTCATAACTATGAAAGTTCTTTCATTAAAAACTTTTCATATCACTACATATTTATTAAAATCTTCTTAGGTACACTTCTTAAATTGCAATACAGCATGAAAATATTTTAGAATCTTCTGAAACAGCACAAGCTATTAGCCAAAACATTATTTGCTATTTACATATCCCAGCATAACAAGCAAAATTAATTTATTATCATTATCACAAATCAGCTGTAACATTATTATTAACTATTAATAATTTGTAGTGTGTCAGATCAGTAAGTCAAATTTCTACACTCTAGTGGCACTGCCCTGAAAGATTTATCCTAAAGTGATAGACTGAAAACTGAGATAAGACAAAAGTTAAAAGCATTGGACACTTGATGAAAAAACAAATAAAAAGTAAGATATGTTGTTTTATTCAACTGGGAGTCATGGGACACTGCCAAGAAAGGCAAACTATGAGCATTAACCCTCACCAGAGTTGCTGTGATATGTATAGATAAACCATATCATATTAAAGGGATCAAGTAAACTGCCTATACTATGGTCACGCTGTTTGGATAAACAATAATCATTTAATACTCAGTGGCAACTTCCAATTCTCCTCGTGTGAGATTGTAATAAAAGAGCAACTGACACATGTAAAATCCCATCAGTAATATTACTGCAAAATTCTTTTTTAGGATACATACAAATAGAGACTTAAGGCATACATATATCAGCACAAAATACAGACGAGACACAAAGAAATGGTGTGAATTACACTGATTTTTTGCAAAGTTAGCAGCCAATATTGATATGCCTTAGAGAACTTGATATAAATCTCTAAATGGGGGTGATGTGCAATAAAAGGGTGCAGTACTCTGAACTAGAAAACAATACAGATACCATTACCCTTGCAACCCAACCTCTTTGCTAATTAGATAACATACACAATTACACCAAACCTATTGAAATTTTTATTTATTCTAGAGATACAGTATACAAATATATTATAGGGAAACTGTATTTAATCTTCTTGTTTTGTATATACAAGAATAATATAGGAAAGTAATACCATGCAAATATGTTAAGTACATGATTAATATTTCTAATGTTATTACGTCACATGTTCGCACTTGAGTGCTTTCAGCAAACATTCTACCTAATACAGTACACCAATTCAGAGTTCAAACTTGTCAGCTCAAACAGTGAATACTTCATCTCCATGCTGGCAATTAGCATGGTAGCTTGGGGAAAATGGAGTAGCCATAAGTTTGGGACCAATAAGAAACAAAGCACTTTTATTAGAAAGTATACATACAGGAAAATATGTCAATAATGTAGTATTATTAGAATTCACCCCACCACATAAAACTTACGAATAAGGTACCATAATGAGTATATCAAAAGGGAAGCCAGAATGTAATCTGACTGGCAATAAAAATCAAACAACTCCTGTAAAAAGAAAGGAAGACCCACAGTCAACTATTTTCATTACTGCATCTGAGAGACTAGGAAATATATGGAACAAAATTAAAGAATGAATATCAACTGTAAATACTAAAAGTAACTAGATGAGACATTAACTACTATGCTATGAAATAAAACATGGAGCAGAGAGGGTAATTATAGTCAAACAGTGAAAAGAATGAAAAATTTATAAAACAAAAGTGATTTCATTATTGCAAGATGCAATGACATAAAATTATATAAATCAAAATCTATTTCTTCCCTTTCACACAAAAAAACCATTAGCAGACTCAAACTATCAACTGGAAGTAGTCAGGTCATCCCTATTGTCTTCAAGTGTACTGTAGTTTAATAACTTATACGTATGAATTTCTTACACAAATAAGAAAAATTCATTTGTACATTAATCAGTTAGATAGGATGTGGGAATCCATGAAAAAATAGTATGCATGCTATTACACATAAGAACTGTATAAAAACCTCAAAAATTTATTGTATGCTCATACTAACCATGTTTCACATACCATTAATTTTTGCATTGTAGCTCTTATACTACAACTAACTGTCTCTGTGATTTTTCTTTGTCAAAATCCCTTTTTGCATTGCTACACAGTACATTTTCTCTGTGATTAACTGCAGATGCATGACAGTAAACAGAGCTTGCATTAAAGTGAAAAATTTACAAAAAGTCCATGACAGATTAGCTAAGCTGTCTTTTTTGAGTTCTGTGCCTACCCACAACAACAACAAAAATTATACTCTTACAAGACTTACCTATGACAAAGTCTACTCTACACTCTCTGGTTAGGGCACTAAATATGATTTTAATATTTTTCTTCAGTGTATTAAGTACAGGTCTTACAAACACTCACGAGCTATCATGGAAAAAAGTAGCACCATCCATAAATTTTTTTCAATAGATGGCAAATAAGTGGTTAACTAGTAGACAATGCACAGTTTAAGGCAATCTAGAAGATTAGTTTTAATAGCAAGTCCCAGCTAGCTCAAGTAAGGCAAGGATGGGAGTACCTGTTGGCTTTTTATAACCCCATAACTCATGAATGTCTAAAGCTAGGTCTGTGACAATCACTAAACTCACTGTCTTTTGTTCAAGGAAAAAAAAGTACTCTTGCAACCCTTTTGCTATCAGGACTCTTAAGTAAGTCCCTGTAAGTCCCCACCAACCACCCAGTACTGTATTTACTTAGTCGGAAGAGATGTCAAAAGCTCTGTACAGTGCTATCCAGCTTGTTTTCTTCAGCAACATCTATTGATTTTCCTTTTTTAACCATTTTCCATAAGCTGACCCGTTCCAGCCTTTTCTCTATTTTCTTTTGTTACTGTGCAAGGAAGTAACTGAATGCAATTATGTACTCATTTCTGTTTCCTGTATTATTTGCTCCTAAGCCACTAGTATAGCAAAATTTTCAAGGATTTTTCAATATATTCAGTTTTTTCACATAAACATTCTTTGTAATTCATAGTATTCTGTGTTTTTACTGCTTTCTGTAATACTCAAACAACTGTTTATTTAGTAAATGAGAAAAACCTGGCTTCCATGCATGGTCACCTATTATGTTTTGTATTTCAGAATCATCAGTTACCACTTGTGCTACATAATAATACAGTAAAAACACAAGTAGGCTTTCTCCCTTTCTATTTAATTTTGTATTAAACTCAGACTGCCTATGATTGTTGTATTTTTAATATTAAGATATATAAATCTATATACTGTAAATCTAACATGTGTAAAGTCAAGCTGACTAATTTCAAAAGGTTTCCCATGCACATCCACAGATTTACGGCAAACACAGTTCACTGAGCTGATTTCACATTATTTTTATTGCTTAATATACACATAATAATAGCCTTTTAGTGTAATATTTACTTACATACTTTTCCAAGTCTGTCTGTCTATCCCAGGTGTGTTTAAATGCATACCACAACTAAGAAAAATGTGGATAAATAAGGTACTATTGCACTACAATGATAAAAAATGAAACTAAGACATGTGCTTTAGTCATCCTGATAGGCTACTACGCTACCCACGTAATTTCAATTTTTCAACTAACTTACACCATCTAATCCTGAGGATTTAGAAAAAAGATTTTCTGGTACTTTAGCACTGGCTTTTATATTCCCAATATGATCTAACGCCTACCCAAAACAAAGAATGCAATTAAGAAGAACATCACCTTACTTGAGTAGTAAGTTTGCCTGTACAAATCAGTCTCACAGTCCATGCAGAGAGTTGTGTAGGCACTAGTCCTTGCTCACTAATATTGAGCACTGGCGCTGATAACGCCTCACGGTTTGCTATCTGAACAGACAGATTATATGGCATCTGAAAAATATGACAGAGTCATTAAAACAGTACAGAATAAAAAAAAGATATGTATGGCTCATTTTTTAATTACATGCAAAATAATTCCTTACGGTCATCAAATGACATAACCTGATTCACAGTCATCAATTTACATTAATGCCCATAAAAAATCTAATCTCAATATGGAGAGTGATATAAAATACACTGAATTTTAAATTATTTTCTATCTTTACTTATTCCATGATGCCTATTACAAATGGATATCTGCCTGCTGATTTTCTAATCACAGACAAGCAAAAGTCCTGAATCTACCCTTGATTGTCATCTCTGGTAAATACTGGCAATGTATTCTGTACATTCAGTATGAACATTCTTGGGCCTTAAAGGATGACACACTAAGTACAGTAAGACATGTATGCATGCAACAGACAATTATTCACGTTTGTGAATTCTCTATTACGCAAAAACATCAAATTTTATTTGGGCTGAATCATATGGAGAGAAGCATTCTATGATTCACTTGGTTCACTTCACCCTCCTGACCTCCTTTAAAGCTTTATATTTATATTCTCAAGGTCACCTCTCTTCAACAAAACAAACTGCTTATCAACAATATCCTTCTACGTAAAACATCAGTGCCTACAAAGAATTTTGAATATTCAGGCTTGCACTGTTTTATCCTCACGGCATTCTGTACTTCAAAAGTGCTCTCACTATAGAGAATAGGGCACTATTTAAAATTTGCGATAAAGAACATTATACAGATGTAACACTCTTCATCAAACCAGGTACTTGGTTCTTTGCCAAGAGGCTAAGTAGTAATGAATCCCAGCAATAATCAACATAAAGAATGAGTTACTTTTGCCAGAAGCCCATGAAATTCACTAACATTTCTTGATGATGTACAAGGGTAAGAACAGGGCCCTTGAGGGATGTTGGACAAATGAACTACAAATTCTCTCAATAATAAAGATCCTACTTACATTGTTTCACTATCAAAAGCAGAATCTCTTTGTCTATACTGAAGAATACAGCTCCAAGAAGTGAATATAGTAGTAGCAAAGTGAGGAATGCAGTATATACAGTGTGCAGTGACAAAACAGACAGTATCCTTCAAATTAAGGCATAGAAAATCCCTTTTCCTCTGGCAGAGTACAGCAAAGCTGGCTTGTATTTGCAGTATGTACCCAATGTTCTTTTGGTCAATATGAAGATTCAATGTTGAATCTAGTCAGTATCTTCAATTACTGTAAGGCATTAACAAGTTTAATACTCTCATGACAATCTGAAGATTTTGCCTTAGGCTGGCAACACCATCCCAAAAACAATGGTCAGAAATTTTCAACTTAAACTAAATACACTAGTCTGATGCAATGACAAGAAGTAACTGAAACCAAAGAAGCCAGTAGAGTAAAAGGGTAAAAAGAATGGAGAGCCATTACTCTTCCAGGAACAATGGGAAAAGACAGCTCATCTGAATAGGTACAGGTCAATAAAGGTCTTCTCAAAGTCTACGGATATTTCATATTGCAACCTGAAAAAATCCTGTTGGATTAGGATTTGTAGGTTCCCATGAAACATCCCAGTATGTCAAAAGGCCCAGAAGTTTCTGGAAATATTTTTACCAAGGGACCATGTTCTTCTCTAGTTAACAGGAGCACTATGGGCAACAAAATGATATGGGGTCTCATCACAGCGAACAGATAAAAGTCATGTGTTATGCCTATCCCAATGGTACATCACTGTCTCTTCTCCGTACTCACATAGGTTTTCCAGGAGGATGTTTCATTCTCACCACAACTATTTGCATGCTCTCAGATAAAGGGAGGACATACTTTTCTCAATGAGGACATAATGTGATACCCTACCTTACTGGCATAATTTTGCAATGTAATGTATTCCAAAGTTTTCTCTCTTTTGTCTTGTCATTTAGAAGTACTGCACATTTTTAATGCTCCCCTTGTTCTAATTTTTACCTCTTAATTAAGATCAAAATCCTTTAAGTGAACCCCATTAGTCCAGAAATGGCTCTGAAGTCTAGTTAAATAACTCTACAATAACATTTAAGAATGCATTATCCCTTGGTGAACTAGCAATACAGTGAGCAATGTGCTTACGGGGAATGCAATGAATGTTCTTTTACAAATGGGACCACAAATATAATCAATTAAGCATGCAAGCAAGCAAGTTAATGTCAAGGCTCCATCTAACTGGGCCTTACTACACGGTACAAACCAGCGAATACAATTCTTTAATTGGATGATTTTTAAGTCATAAACACTAAAAGATTATGATTTTCAAAAAAACACAGGTACAATAAAACTATACAGTAAACCGACTAAAAGATTATGGCTTCGCTGGAACATATCTACCCATTTGTAAATTGTAATCATGGTATTTTTCAATGAAAATATTCACAATTACTGTATTTTCAATAATTTTCATAAAAATGCACAGGATAAAACAAAAATACTCTAATACATTTTTACATATTTTTCAAGACTATAAAATGGGCAGTTCTAAGTGTTTTTAACATTTTAAGTATTCAATCTATTCAGAAAATAATATGAGTTTCTTATAAACCCGAGTGTAACATACAATCTTAGAAAATAATATGAGTTTCTGAGTTTACAGAAGCAGTTTTTTGTTTTTGAGATAATCCTTCAGACAAGAAAATGACCATCTACATCTTAAGAAGAAAATTAAAGACAAAAAATTATCAATTCAAGCAGTTTTGGTGTCTCCATAATAAGCCTGCATACAATAAAATAATTATTTATATCTCATAAAGAAAATTAAACAAATGGAATTATCAATACAAAAGTCAAGTATTCTTTAATAGTATAAAAAAAACAGCAAATATACTCACTGTCCAGCCTTCTAAAGCTTGCCATCGGAATGTTAAGGTGTCCACTTGAGGTGGCACAACAACTACATATCCAAGTGCATATTTGTTCACAGTCCCATTATGCACATACCACAGCTGAGAACTGACACCTGGATGAGGAAAAAGACATTTAATTTTAAAAACCAATGTGAAAATAAAACAACACATCATACAGAAGTCAACAGGAATACACACAATGCTGAATATCCTGTCCTCTGTAATGTGCAAAAATATCCTCCAAATATAAACAAACACTTAAAAGAATTATTTACTGTACAGTAAACATCATATATGAGGTTTGTTTTGCTTAAATTTTTGTTCAACAACTCTGTATTTCATCCATTTCTAAAATGTTATGCACATATGCATAATGCCAAAATTCACCTGTTAGTGGTACGAAAATCATACATATTAACACTTACACTGATGTGGCAGGACTCCATAGTGGTTTACTCTCTATACTACTGTAAGGAGTTCAAACCCACATCTTTCCCACAGCATACACATGGCAAATTTACTAGCAGTATTTTTTCTTTTGCTTCCTTTCCAGTAATCATAAGCTCTTGCTTTGCTCCAATTGATTCCACTATTCCTCCTTTAAATAATTTCTGCACCCTCTGATTTTGCCGCCACCATTAGGTCATCTGCATGCAGCAGCTCCCTATTGCACTCTAAAGTAGCTCTATAGCTATGGTAAATCACAACAGGGTCAAAGTTGACCCTGACAGACATCAACATTTATTCTGTCCATCCTGTTATAGGCTGGTCTATCACTTCCTTAAGAGATGAAACAGATCCTTCATCCTAATCCCTCTTGCTTTCTTTTCTAGAGGTTTTGGCTAAACAAAGTCATTTAATTACATTTAGAGTGTTCATGGTCAGGTAAGGTTGAGAGGCACCCTCAATCAAGTTAGGACTCAATCTAGGTTAGGTTAGGTTATGAGGTATAATATACTGTATGGTTTCCTGGGGTACTGTATTTTCATGTCTTTTACATGATTTTTTTAACAGCTTTTTATTTCAAATCCATACGCCTAGTTGGATTTTGGGAGGTACAGGAAGGGCAAAAGCAAAACAAAAAAATGAGTGGTTTGCATATGTGATGAGACCAAACATGAAATACCACAAAATTTGGGGGGGAAAAATATTTCTCTGCCAAAATCACCACTGTATGTAATTATAGAAATTTCACAAATTCTAGCAAATCCAAAACTACAAAACATAGCTCAGGTCTACTGGACCCACAAGGTAATACTGACAATTTAATTCCTAGCCAACAATGAATCTAATATCAGAAGAGGTGAAATGATGGCCATTTTGGCACTTTTTTTATAAATATGAGGGCTTCCATCATCTTCTCAGTACTGTTGTTGTTTTGAAAGTGTAAGTTTGACGACATTATCTATCATCTTCAGTCAATAAAAATTTCCTAACTTTTTATGCTAAAGTATCCAATATTTTCATACTTCAGCCATTTCTCATCTTAAGTTGTCTACTTTATATTACATTACAGAGGATTTAAAATGACTCTTTATCCATCTCAATGCAATCCTTCCTCTTTCCACAAAACATACTTTGGCTGAATTAGTAAGTTACCAGGACTTGGACAAGAGGAAATGTGTGCCTCCCAGTGCTAAGGGGGAGACAAAGGGTAGCCTACCCCCTTGCAAGTTAGGGCCTGATGATCTAAACCAAGTTCAGATGTATTTTGGTATTTAACTTTTAAGATTTATGGTACTTTAAGCAGGAAACCAGAACCTTTGGTTGGATCTGGTCTCGGAAGGTAAGGTTAGGATTCATCACTTACTTTAGCTTAGATTTATGGTGTCCTAGGTTCAGGCAGGTGTGGGTAGTACAAAAGACCAACCCCAGGGTCAGATTAGGACCCAGCACCCTAAGTCTGGTTAGAGTGCATCCCAGTAATTGGCCTTGCGACACCTTTGCCCTTTATACTGTGTTTTGAGACTGATACTGATTAAGGACATGAACCATGTATGTTCCATACTTAAATTTGAGGTTTATGCATTTTAGATGTTTCCAGTTGGTGCACTTTACTCATTTTAGGTTCCCCTACTAAAAACCCTGGTGCCCACTGGTTCCTCTCATAATTGTTTTAGTCTGTACACTATAGAAGAATTGAGGTTTACAAAATCGAAATAGCTGCACCCAATAATAGTCAGAAATGTATAAAACATGTGATTAGCCTAGTTGGAAAAAATATATATCATAGCACCAATACTACTTGCTCTATCTTTGTAAATTTGTACTCAAGGTTACCAAAGGTTACATATCAAGAACAACTCAAGTCTGAAGTTTACCTTCGCCAGACTCAAGCTGGGAGTAAGCCCTCTACGTAACTTTAGCCTTAGATAGGCTGGTCTAACAGAGGCTAGCCTACGGGCACAGACTCAGCAGGCCTAGCCTAACCGGGCCTACTACAGGATAATGCATATCGTAAGCTAGACTAGGAGAGGCTTGGGGCAAGTCTAATCTACAAGGCAAAATTCCTCTTTTAGGAGTACATGCTACATACTTCCAATTAGATTACTAAAAAACGAAAAACATCGTGACCTACCTAATAACTGCTTGACATCGTCTGAGTCGACATAAAGGTCAAGTTTAGAAAGACACCGTTCAACCATTGCTATTACTATAAAAATACCATATAACCACATGGTTTCATAGTATAGGCCAAAACCTCACTATAAACAACATCACCAAGTCTGTAAATGAAGGCAACTACCACTATCAACATAAAGTTCTCGAGAAAACAGATACGCCTTGTCTAATTCTTCCAGACGCCATCATTATTTACATCAACTTATTCGATATTGTCTGTAGCATATAAGGCCTAAATTGCAAATACATGGGACAAAAACCCATATACTTATCATATTTTTTTGCTATTTATATATATTTATATCATAATTTTATATTCATTATGAAATTTTTATCACCTGTACAGTACTGTAAAATAAAGTAAATAATCAAAGTTACAGCCATGACTTAATTCGGACACAGCGTAGTAAACAATCATGAATTCTTCGTTTTCTTTGGATGTGTTTCTGCTTATTTTCTATATACTTAGGGAAGACTCATTGAAATTAATCTTGTTCCTTTCTGCCTGATGATTTCACCCAGTCCGTCATTATCCCTCTGTTCCAAAACACTTTGTAATACCATGAAAAACTTCACATGCTGTTCATGGAACAACAGAAGGACAAAAGCTTCATGTACTAATTTTTTTTTGTAATTGATATCCTGAAAATTCCTTTTATGTTTTCAGAACCGTGAGATAAGATGAGGAAACAGCCTAACATGAAACGGTAGACAAGGAGCTGGACCATGCAAGATAAAGGAAAAGAAGGATAAAACGGAAGTGAACTATGCGAAAAATGTAAGGAACGAAAAGGAACAAGGGAACAATTGGATTTTAGATGAATATGGGATGTGAACAAAAAATAAACTATAGTAATGAAAATTGAGGAAGGGGAGGGAAGAAAGGTAAATAAAAGAATCGAGAAAAAAAAAAAAAAATCTATATATATATATATATATATATATATATATATATATATATATATATATATATATATATATATATATATATATATATATATATATATATATATATATATATATATATATATATATATATAATGTGTGTGTGTGTTCGTTTAGTTAGGCAACTGAAAAATCCAAAAGTCTTAAAGACATAAAAACCTGGTTATTATTCAACTGGATAGAAAAATTATCTACATTTTGATACCGCAAAGGCAAGTAGTCGGCGAATAGCATAAAGATCAACCCAAGTGCATTTTGCGTCATACCAGCAGCAGGACTTTGGATACAGGACAAAGTATTCGCTCAAAGTAAGTAGAAAAAAAACAGCAATTCGTGGAAAAGAATAACAAGAAAAATCGATAATAGCATAGAAGATTACATTCAAAATGGCCCCTCGAGAAAGATTCACCCCGCTTGGGTACCCATGAGAATCTCAAACCCCGGATGTGGCGTTACACACTCGTTGCTCGGTTTCCAAGAGAACTGTGGTGGAACTGTTGGATGCTATGTGACAAGAAGGGAGAGGAGAAATATGAATACGTATTTCATCGGAAAGATTAATCATTGGGATTAAGAAAGACATATTGGAATGAATATACTCAATAAAGAATCGAAATGTGAGTGAACCAAAAGTAAGTAGTTTTATTATCTCTTTGTTCAAAAAAATTCATTTTATTCACAAGCAGCAAATGCAGATGGCAGAGAAATAAAATAAAAACTGAGCAGGGGAGAAAAGAAATAAGAGTAATGGACAAATAAGAGCAGGATGTTTACATCCACAGTGAACAACATAATCTTCATCACACAACTTCATACTGGATGATCGTGCATCACACTTACTGTAAATATTTTTTTTATAATCATTGATAACTGGAAAAACTCTATGATTCAGGGTTAACATTTATGCTCTTTTAGTCAAAATGCATAAAGTGAAAACTGCATATATCTGAAACCATGACATGTATTTCAAAACTACCAACATCAAATTTGGACTCATCTCTGGGAAAAGATTTCGCACTTTTCCAGAAGTTGCGCATGATGATGTAGTCGATATTTTGCAGGCTCATAACATTAGTTTTTACTGGCCAGCTTTCAAAACTGTTTCCCAAGTTCTAGAGCACCATGATAGAGACTAATGCCATTCAGTGGCATAAGACTGACTGACTTGGAATATAACTTTAAAATGCAGCAATAAGAAAAAAAATTGGCAATTACTGTACTTCAGTTGCAGTAACTAATTTTCATAATGCTTAGTAATGACCGTAAATACATGTTTAAGAGAGAAATATTGCAATAAAAAGATGACTACAATGGAAGAGCACCAATTACGATGTCTGTCAAAACTCGCATGAAAGAAAAGAAATCCTTCATTATCCTGCCACAGAATCATCATTAACCTCATCATCATTGCGTCCATCGGCCCGTGACGCAAGGGCCTCTAGGGAACTCCGCAAATCATGTCTTTCCTGTGCTTTATCTTCCACAAATCTCCACGCAAACCAAACCTCCTTTCTTGTAGTTTTCCTCCAAAGTAGGTTTGGTCTTCCAGCTATCTTGGTGGCGAGGGGCGAACGGTTTACAGTATTGAGGGCCTAATTATACAAGTTTTTTTTTTTCTTTTAACTAGTACAAGGTAATAAAAATCCATTGGAAATCTTTAACCGATACGATTTTCCGAAGCCCAAACCTTTTAGACCTGAACGAGATACTTTCAGAACATTTTGACCCTTTTCAGAAGTTGACCACATGCCCATTTTTTCAGTTCCCCTTCATCACAGATTGTTGAGGGAAACAAGTACTGTGCTTCTTCGAAAACCTGCTACAGGGCCTTATTTTTCTTTTCTTTTTTACATATTTTAAAGGAATTTCTCGTTACGAGGCCTAGAAAAAGTGTTTCACTCTCCTTGAGCGGCTTCTTCAGTATGATGATCCCATCCGAAGTGCAAGAGTGTATACTGGGAAGTCAAGGTACTCGCTGTGTTCATTAGACTGAAGGAGAATTTTCATTGGCCATCCGCAGAGTAAGCTGAAACACTGAGGAGACGGAAGAGCTTGTCGGACAGTGATGTGAATGTTGATTGGGAGTTATCTGTCACGGAGGAATGCAAAATGTCTCTATGATTGCTAATTGGTGGGCGTTTCTTTTTACGGTACCTTTCACAGGGTATTGACACTGAAGGTCGTTGTAGTGGGTGTTCTGGAGGCAATTTGGTTTAGCTTTGTTTTGCTGATGACAGATGAGATTATGGTTGAGTTCTATCCAAATCATTCCATTATTTAAACGAGGTTCCCAGTTCTCATTAGAGCAGGTGAACAGGAATGCAATTCGGATGGGAGTCGGGGAGATAGTGGTGGTTAAGGCTTTACCTTCATCATCGTAGTTGGTGGACATACAGTGTCAGAAGCGTAATTTTCATTCTTCACTCTCTCTGGGTTCTTGGTGTCGTATTATTTTATTAAGGGTTCATTTGGTCCCTTGTTTTATCTCAGTGTTGCTGATTTGGTCGTTCACGAGGATTAAATAAGTATTTGTTGTTTTACAACAAAATAAATTTCCCATAAGTACAATATGTAACGATATGTCGGGCATTTGTAGCAACAGTAGATTCGGAGTAAAGTTCAACCATCATGATGTCTGAGAAGGGAAGGCTGCTTTCGGCGGAGTTCTTTTATGTAAACTCCAAACCAGACTTTGGATTTTCTTTATCACATTCTCACGAAGAACAATTTATTTTCTTGTTTATGGTGACGGAAGAATGTAGATTGTCATTCGTATTTTGTATTGTAAGTCTTCTCTCTCTTCATTAGGCAATTAACACATTTTCTTTACCATGTTTTCTGTCTTCATTAGGGCTTCAGACATTTCCTTTGTCAGATTTTCTTCCTTCGTAAGGACTTTCAGACTTCTTTGTCAGACCTTTTCTTTTCACAATCGTGGCGCTACCAATTAAACCTGACAGGGGTGAGGCAGGAACATCCATGGCAGTATGAAGGTTCTTGTACAAGGTAGATTTTTGGACATGTTACTTATCTCTGCGCATAATATTTTTCCACGACTAACGAAGCAGAATTTAAAAGCTCAATGATCGATGGGTGCGTGTTTTTAGTCACGCTTAAAACTTTCCACTTGAATCTGAATGATCACCTGATAATTTTCCGGTCCGGAATTTTATCTTCACTGCCATTATCTGTTGGTTACGAATTCAAAGAATTCCTCTCGATAAATTTTAAGGACACTGGAGGAATGTATTCAGATAGCATCCACGATCCTTATTCCTTGTTTTAGCGTGTGTGCCTATTTTCGAGCAGAAGATAAAAAGAAGAATGGAAAATAACGAAAGCGGGTAGCTATACAAGATGTCATTTCTACTATAGTGAATAGAAGACACAATACAAAATACCTGATGGACATGAACAAGCATAGAATAAAAACTGGTTATCCTACTGCTTTATACTGGTAAAACAAATAAAAAAAGTGCAATAAACCTGAAAATCACTGACCGATGCTTTTCACGCTGGAGAATGCGTCGAAAATGTATAGATAAATGCGGAGAGTGTGATTTAAGATTCCTCGAGTGCACCCTAAAGTTGCAATCAAATGGCTCCCTTGTGTATAAACTGGATCCGAGTCATATACGTTTCACCACATCACGTTGAGTCTCTGCCACTATCAGCTTTTCATTTCCACGCACGCAGGCACATACGATTTATGGGTAAAGCTCTCTCTCTCTCTCTCTCTCTCTCTCTCTCTCTCTCTCTCTCTCTCTCTCTCTCTCTCTCTATTTTCAAAATATGGTCACACGTTCTCTTACAAACTAAATATAGAAGAAAATGAATATTCTCTGAGCAGCAAAACTAACTCAGCAAATAGAAATTGGATTAAATGCTACTAAAGTTTATAAGACCAAATTACGCGACTTTCACTGTCATCTGAGTTGGTATTCCACTGATTATTGTTACGAAAACTTCGTTGCTTTAAACCCCAACTAGTGACATTATTAGTCTCCTGTAATGTGATTGATCACGGCTTTCTCTGCACTGTAATCTGCATTGCCAGTTGTCTGTTTGGTGGTCAAAACAAAGGCATAACGAGAACTGTAGTTGGAAGTATAACATTCCTTCTTATTTCATATGCTTATATCATCATAGGGAAAAGAGTGGAAGGGGAAGGAGGTAAGAAGGAAAATAACCCGGTGTGAGCACTCGGCAAGGGGCAAAGAGTTATATTGATTTATCTGAATATCCGAGGCTGTCAACAACGGAATAAAAACGTAGTGAGAAGCATGAAACATGAGAGAAACCGATTCTGCTCATTCTGTTATGGCCAGTGACTTTTCATTTTTACATTCCATTTATTTCTAAACTAAAGATATCCCATTAACTTTCTAATTCCAAGATAGAGTCAGGTTAAAATGTTATTTTTGCAAGAACATGAAACGAAAGGTCAAGAAAAAGTACATTTGAGAAGTCTGATTTTTTCTCACCTGGGTGGCCCCTGTGACCAAATCCATGCATTAGTGATTTCAGAACTTCAAGTCCATATTTCATGCTCTTCTAAAGAATTCAAAATTTAATTTTTATCAACATTATGGATTTATTTGTGCTGTTATAATTATCCTTTGCGTTTCCCCTGTAACATTTCAAGCCTTTAGATAACTGATGACATAAGTTTCTTAGCTAACGTAGGCTTTTCGTAGATTTTACTGCACCACCTCTCTTCATATTGTAGTATAGTTTCTTCTTTGAAAAACCTGTTGCTGTTGTAGTTTGGAGTTCTCTTGTGTTTCTTTTCCTGAATTTTAGATTTGTGAAACAAGCATCTACGGCTGATCCTCCTTCATCCAATGAATTTAAACATCGTTTTCGAAATTTGGCTACATCCTGTTTTCAAGAGTAGTGTGCGCGTAAGAAATCGTCATTATGGAATCATATAAATAACCCTTATTGACAAAGCGGTAAATGCGTTTGTAATCTAATATAACCGTGATAATTATAAATTCTACAGATCAATTACGATTAAAATATAAATGACAAGGGTTCACCAAGCAATCCTTTTCAATCAACAGCTGATGACCCAATTTATAATACTTCTCATTAATTTTTTTTCTTTTCTCCATCATCAAATATATTATCGGTAATGGGTTGTGAAAACTGTCATTACAATCAGTTTTTTAGTTTTCTGAAAAGAAAAATTGTGCCAACTGTCCGTCCGCACTTTATTCTGTCCGTCCGCACTGATTCCATTTAAAGTTAGCCTCTAGCCTACTCGTTTTATTTTATTTAAGGTTAAAGTTAGCCGTACTCGTGCTTCTGGCAACAATATAGTATAGGCCACCACCGGGTTTAAAGTTTCATGGGCCGAGGCTTATACAACATTTTACCAAGACCACCGAAAGATAGATGTATTTTCCGTGGCCTTGATTATACGCTGTAGCGGCTGTACAGAAAACTCGATTGCGCCGAAGAAACTTCGGCGTATTTTTCACTTGTTCTTTGTGGTTATCACGTACAACATCTCTCCAATTTTCTCTTCTTTCATCACGAACCTTTTCCACCCAACAACGGAGGTGAATAGCAGGAACTGAAAATGACCCGTGAGTAAGCCACTCCCTTTTCCGCAGTCTTTGTTCATGTTAGAAATCATAACATTAGGACTTTTTTTTTTATTAGGCTGACTCCTATGGCCACTGACGTCATTTGAAGTGTTGCCAGACCACAATATTCTCTGGAGAGTCTAGAGTAAAGAAAGAAACCTCTTTTTTATTTGAACGACATTACTGCTGAATATTATTATACAACTGCGAAGGAAATTCTAATGGGATTCCAGTATCTTATTCTAAATGTTTCAATACAGTTTCCTCGTTTCCTCTAATAAAGGAAATAGTCATGTCGAAGAATATATATATTTTTTATTTCCTACTACTCCTGACAAGAAATTTATGAATGAGAGATATTAAGTAAAGACTCCGTATAGCACTTGGCAACTGAACGGCTGGTAGCCAATCGAGATCATGATCCACAAAATTCGAAAATTCGAGTTACTGGAAGCTTTCTCTTGGGAATTTCACTGAATAAATATGACTTGCAGGGAGTTCTTGTGTTTTGTTATCCCCATGAAGGTTTGCTGGGTGTGTAGCATCTGAGATGCTTCGTCAAGAGGAAACCTTCGGATAATAAAAAAAAAAAAAGGGAAGGAAAGAATGGTGAGATGTGCTCTCAAAGGAAATTATGTGCTAACCCTCTTGTGAACCATTGTATACTGAAGGGTTAATTCTCTCTCTCTCTCTCTCTCTCTCTCTCTCTCTCTCTCTCTCTCACACAACTACAAAATCCCTCTGTATTTTTCTTTTCTCTCCTTTTGCGTTACATAACTTTTGAACGCCATCTGTCCTTCCTTCTTCAAGGTCGGCGCGAAATGAGCCTCTCATTAGAACAACTGTTCACACACATAATAGCACTCCTTGCCATCTCATGGCTACCGAATCCTTTTGTTTATCTTTTATTGTTTTATATGAAAGGTGGATGAGTTGGTCATTATGAAAACTCATCCTGTCATTCCTCGCTGCTTCATGCTTATATAGACACTACTTCACAATGCACAATCGAGGCTATTTACCGCAATGTACCTTCGATAATTCACTAAATCATGCTACTCTAAATGTAAGATAGATGTAAGGTTATGTGACATTGTTTTCCCCCCTTTATTCATCACTCAGAAATTTATTTAGGACTTAATAGCAGGAAAGGTTTGGATAACCATTGCTTTACGAGGCACCGTAAAATTAAAACAGTCGAGCGCCAGGCGCTACTGCACATATCGAACTGTATGAAGTACAATAAAAATAAATTTCGAGGATAAGGTTATAATGTATGCGTGTGGAAAATACTGATTCGGTCACGCAATCTTTACTCCAAAGGTTGGGTCGTTTACTCAAAATGTAAAAAATGAGGCAAGTATCACAGGCAACGAATTTTCTTTCCCAAAACTGGAACCAGGATGCACCAAGAGCTGCGCGAACTGCGCATTTTAGAGACAAATGAATCCTAAATTGGTTCATAGAAAACAAAATACTTATACCTTCTGTTGCGCAGTTGCTCGTCAGAAAAGTTGTCTAAGCCACCGTAAGCATATAAAACCCTACAAGGAACTGTTAACTCACGTTTCTGTGAGAATACAGTTAGAAACAACTCGTACAATTTACAATTTGATCGTTAAACACTGTATTTTGAAGTTTGCGCGAATTAATTCGTGGAATTTGTAGCTGACAGTGACGATTACTCCCAGAAGACAAGTTATAATCTAGGCAGGAAGCAAATTTCGCTAATTCCTGATGACTGAAGAGGTAAAAATAGCAATGTATTAACAGGCAAGCAAAAATGAGTAAAGACTGGGAGGATAATATATATATATATATATATATATATATATATATATATATATATACATAAAGTATATAAATAAACATAAATATATAAATAAATATATATATATATATATATATATATATATATATATATATATATATATATATTTACTGTGATTTCTCGCTATAGTGTGGTTCGGGTTCCACAATAAGCTGTAGGTCCCGTTGCTAGGTAACTAGTTGGTTCTTAGCCACGCAAAATAAATCTAATCCTTCGGGCCAGCCCTAGGAGAGCTGTTAATCAGCTCACTGGTCTGGTTAAACTAAGGTATACTTAACTGTGACGTAGCGTGCCAGGTTACGCTGCGAAGAATGTTTCAAGTCACCTGAAAGTCTCTTAGAAAAAATGAATGAGGTTTCAACTTCCTTTTCAGTTGTGCTGGCTTTGTCTGTCCGTCCGCCCTCAGATTTTAAAAACTACTGAGGCTAGAGGGCTGCAAATTGGTATGTTGATCATCCACCCTCCCATCATCAAACATACCAAAATGCAGCCCTCTAGCCTCAGGAGTTTTAATTTTATTTAAGGTTAAAATTAGCCATTATCGTGCATCCTGCGACGATATAGGATAGGCCACCACTGGGCGTGGTTAAAGATTCATGGGTCGCAGCTCATATAGCATTATACGGAGACCACCGAAAGATAGATCTGTTTTTGGTGGCCTTGATTATACGCTGTACAGAAAACTCGATAGCGCTGAAGAAACTCCGGCGCATTTTCTACTTTTTTAAAAGTGTTGCCTCATCTTCGATAATGGCATGCCTCGTAAAGGCGTCGTCATGAATTGGGTCAAGTTTCCCTATGGAGAAATAACGGTACTTTGCTGTTTATACGCACCCGTTCTTGATCAGAGCAATTTTTCTCTTTATCGATATGCAGAAGTGAAAATACTTTCTCTGGAACATATATTGACTATGGAGGGGCCCCTCTTCTACTATGAAGGCGTCACACAAATACTCAATTGTCTCTTTGCAGGACGGAGCATAAACAGCATGTCATTTAGAATAAATCATCTCTCTCTCTCTCTCTCTCTCTCTCTCTCTCTCTCTCTCTCTCTCTCTCTCTCTCTCTCTCTCTCTCGAAGTCGATGACCTCTGCTGTTGTCACGCCAATTCACTGTACTAAAGTTCACCAGACACTTTTTGTGCCTGTGACGTCGATAACCACTGTCCTTGTGCCACCAATTTCTCCTACTTGATCAATCAATCAATCAGACTCTCACTCCCGCCCTTCATCTGTCTGTTATCTCTTTCACAGTGCAAAGTTCTCCTGTGAACTTTTCTTTTCCCATAAATGCAACAGTAAAATTTGAATTAGGTACAAGTTAGATTCCATCTCACTGAATGACATAATTCTAGTAAGGCAAATCATCCATTCGGAGTCTTGAGGCCACGGAGTTCTGGGAACTAAGAAGAACGTTAATTTTGACAGACTTCTACGGAAAAAACTGATGTTTTATTGTTAAGAAAGAGGCAAATGTGCTCATTCAATCTTGACTCAGAAACATTGCCGTAATACCCAGGTATGAGTTTGTTCCCTTCCTCGTCAATAATAATAATAATAATAATAATAATAATAATAATAATAATAATAATAATAATAATAGCAATGCAAGCGGGGAGGCAAGGCTACACGGCAAACAAAAACCAACTTTCAAAGTTTTTGCAATGCACCCCTGTGAGCTGGCACCAAGTATTCCAGGAAAAATGCTATGAATCAGCACAGTTGAGGTTGTTTCTCCAAAGCTCTGAACTGTGTCGGTCGTCGAGGGGAGAGCGAGAAGGAGAGAAAGCAGGAGGAAAGAGAGAGAGAGAGAGCTTTAGTTCCATGACTCACTCATCTGAATGCTTCCCCATTCCCCATATTCCCCCGTCCAAGACAAACCCCTTTCACCCTGTCCAGCGCAAGAACCTATAACTAACTACAGCCCCTTTCACGCCCCACTGCATTTCCAAGAGTGACTCCACCGAAGTGTTTGAGGCCAAGTAGCCAGTCACGGCAAATTATTGAATGAATGACTCATTCTTTAGAAATCCCACCGGAACTAAGATCTGCGAGCGTAATGTGTTTACTGTTCGTTTCGCTGTGTTGTCAGTCAGACATCCTGTTGCTGAGCAATTAATGTTGAGAATGATCGTCATTATTGGGGAGTTTCAGGAATATTAGTCACGATCATTTAATGTGGACAAGGACAAATTCATTGTTTGTAACCACAACAAAACATTTCTTGTTTTATCCATAATAACCTATATATACTATTTGAAGTTTATATAATTTCCTCTTATGACTGAAACTTACTCTACCATTTACTTAGTTTGACCTTCATGTTTGTCTCCATTACTCATCACAACACCTGTCTCTAGTTACGCAAGTAATTAGCTATAAGTTTCTTCTGTATAACTAAGCATAAACAATCCAGTTGCCATGAATATGGCAACACACATTCCAGTCAAAGCAAATAACACTTATCCATAAATCTTTCTCTTCCTTCTCGCGGCCTCTCTTCAAAAGCGCTGTTATCCTTTATCATTGTTCCTGATAATAATTTTTACCTTACTGACAAATGCAACAAATACGAGTACTTCCTATATATGAAACCCAATTACTTACTCTTAGCTATGATTCACTCAGTCCATTCGTAAGGTGCTTTTTTAACGGGTATTAGTTTAGCCCTAGTAAGCTGCCTCCACTGTACCGGCTGCAGTCTTTCAGATGATGCGAAATGGTGAAGTCAAGGATCAATCGGTCTGATCAGTTCTCCACACAATTCACTGCTAGTGTGTGGACTTCTCTTCATTCCTCTATATTTCCTGAATCTTGCGGGAGTGAACTCGTTTGGGTTACATGCCCATCTCTGTCTCTTCCTCTGTTATAGTATAAGGAATAACCAAAGAGAGCTTGAGTAGTTATTTCAGTTTTGAAAACCCCATTCATATTTGCCTAATATTTGAATTTAGGTGCACTACTGACAGCAATGCACTTAGTTGGTTTTTACTCAATAAGGAACATTTTTTGGAGGAACTCTTGTTAGGTAAGGGGAGGTGAGAGCTGCAGTGACACAGGCGGCACTTTGAAACTTACTTCAGAATTATCGTAGTGGCTGAACGTCAGATTCCAGCGAAGACAGAGAATGACAGTAAACAAGCAATAATAAACGTTCTCTGTACTGATTCTGAAGCCATACTACTGCTACTGTTACTGAAAGCTACTGCTACTGCTAGAGTCTGTATCATTTCCATTGCTCTTTACAAACAGTTTTACCTTCCTCATTTCTCATCATAATAAAGTTTAAATTAGCCCATTTTATCTTTTACAAACAAATGCAACTGGATATTAAACTAGAACAGGAAAAAATCGAAAGTGGTTTGCCTCCTATTTTCAATATAATCTTACCGATTTTCAAGGCTCGTTCTTCCATTCATTAATTCCAGTGACTTTTCTGCATTGTTGTCCATTATGTATCACAACACCTGGTCTCAGTTACGCAAATATTGATTCATTTTTGTGTGCACAGCCCAACATAAATCATCTCATGTGGCTCTTTTTTTTTTGGGGAAAAATGAAGGTCCATATATGTATGACTTGGTGATCTTGGTGGGATGGCTTAGCGCTATCATTATGTCAGCCTTATTGAGCGCTGATATCTGTATACGTTAACATATTTACCAGTCACAACTTTCTAGACTTTCTAAGACTTTCTTCTTAGATATTACTGTACATTTTCTTCTGAGTATGCCTGTTTATATGGATTTGTTTGTCCTGGCATGGCATACTGATCTCTCTTTGGAACTCTTCTATAAACATCTCGATGGGACTAAATAAAGGTTATTCTATCCCATAACTGCCCCATCTAAAGTCCTTTGATTCACATCCAGGTATTTCATAATTTCTCTTATCTTGAGTGCTTGTACCACTCAAACTGTTATACACTTCTTTTTCGCAATGTTTCACACTAGCATTTAATTGACTCAAAAACACTAAAGAGAAGCTCGCTGATTTTTGCTCCTTCTTTTACCTCCAGTCATTTCCTGTGTGAATCTCTGCTGAAAGTAACATCTGCTGTTACAATATTGATCCGAGATAAGCAAATAATACAGTGAAAATTCAAGGCTTCGGGGTGTTCAGACGAGGATCAAACCAGGATCACTTCACTTTAACATTACGGACCTTTGCCACCTTATATTCTATAAGGAATTGCGGTCAGTGGCCGCCTTTGGGAAAGGGCCCTTGCTTGCATAAAGCTTAATTTAAAGCAACCACCACACGAATATAAAAGAGTGGAATGTTGGAAGCAAGACCTAAAGAGGAGGGTTAGGTCCTGATTGAAACTGTCTCCTTAGCAGTGCAGTACATAATTGGTGTACTATATTTATGAAATTTTAATGTAAAGTATTGCAAAATCATATTTCGTCTTTTGAAAGGAATAATAACTTAAACAGAAGAAGAAGAAGAAGAAGAAGAAGAAGAAGAAGAAGAAGAAGAGAGAGAGAGAGAGAGAGAGAGAGAGAGAGAGAGAGAGAGAGAGAGAGAGAGAGACGTCATGGACGTTCTAATAAGGCTTCCTTTGATAGCTGCACTTTGCAAAGACACTCTGTTATGTCCTGCCCTGAATACTTTTATGAAAGACAGCTGCTTCTTTTTCTCAGAATAACTTGACAACGATTAATTTTTCACGGAAAACTATAAATATTTGCTATTAATGGGTTCATTTTATAGATTATATGTGTACAAAATACACTAACACACTCATGCACAAATAATATATATATATATATATATATATATATATATATATATATATATATATATATATATATATATATATATATATATATATATATATACATATATATGTATATGTGTGTGAGTATGTATATATATGTGTGTGTGTATGGACTCTGTGTAATATAACTGCAGACATTTTGATCCTTTTTTATGTCAGATTTTGACGTTAGGACACAATGGATCTCTGAAGTTTAAAATTTCAGTGAACCAACAAAACAGGAACGCCTAGACAATGAGGCTCTCTCTCTCTCTCTCTCTCTCTCTCTCTCTCTCTCTCTCTCTCTCTCTCTCTCTCTGGTAGTGAACCTTTTCTTACACGTTTGTCCTTTTACTTAATCTTTATGCTGTGAATCTCCTTTTACATCAGTCATTTTTGTCTAACATTCAAATCTCAAACAATTACAAGTTATTTTTTTGTAAATAAGCAAATTTTAAGCTGTGAGAGTCAGAGTTCCAAGAATTAAAGATATATATTTTTTACTTCTGTAAATCAGTAATCAATCACGGATATTAATTCCAAGCCTTTGTATTCTTCATAAATGTATATATTTTTTCTATTTCTTATTCTCCTAAAAACACATATTCATTTTTTCCCTTGCAATGACATCTCAATGATTCTTCAGAAATTTCCACAAGATAAAAAACATTCTCTAAAAGAATAAACACATTTAGTGTATTTATATAACAACAATCAGTCTCTGTCCCTCCCTCTCGTGAACAACCCGCCCATTCATTTTGGCTTCACTAATTGCCGTAATATCCAGCCTGCACTCCCTAAACATTTTCACTATCACGCATTTCTCCTCTTCTGTGCGACATGCAGACAAATTTAAAACCTTTCGACCTAATATTTTGTTTCTTCTCTGTCCTGTTGTTGTAACATGAATACATATGCATATGCATATATATATATATATATATATATATATATATATATATATATATATATATATATATATATATATATATATATATATATGTGTGTGTGTGTGTGTGTGTGTGTGTGTGTGTGTGTGGGTGTGCGTGTGCGTGTGTGTACGTTCAAACAAAGTTTTCCTATGGTATTCCCGCCCCAAAGGGAAGAACGCATGAATTTCCTGCGCCACAGGGAAAAGGAAATAGAATATTTAGGTTTGGCAGATCGCCCTTTTCTTCTCACTCATCCGACAAGCCTCTCCCATCCCCACCTTCCATCCCTTAATCCTCGCCATTTGATCTACCGGTGAATAACAACGAAAGATCGTCCTTCCCTTCTTCCAGGAGGCAGAACCTATAACCCTGTATGGTCACCCTTTATCCCCATCTTGTTTACCATATCGAGCGGCGCCGTTAAGTCTGTAAATCTGACAAACAACTTTTCTTCTGTTCTCTCTACTTCTTTTGTCAGCCTTCGCCCTCACTCACTCTCTCTAACATTGTTTACAATGTTTTCCGCTCCTTTGTGTACACCTCTTCGCGTGCGGTTCGCTAATGCTGGCAGAATATACAGTAATGTAGGCTCGGTTGCTATGCCTCGTTCTCCTCTCAGCAAGAACTGTATGAATCTCTCACTTTTTATGTTAGGCTAATGTAGACTTGTTTTTGTCCAGACCGGTATCCCGGCCTCCTACTCAACAATGTCAGTTGAGTCAAGAAATATATAAAATATATAATATATATATATATATATATATATATATATATATATATATATATATATATATATATATATATATATATTTGCCTGAGGAGGGAGACAGTTTGGTCTCTGAAATATGGCCTTTATTTTCTACATTTTGGCGTTTTTATGGGCTCCTTATATTTGATGGAATTCTAACAGAAGATATTTCACAGTCATATATACATATACACATATATTTGTATATATATATATACATACTGTACATATATATATGTATGTATGTATGTATAAATGTACATATATGCATGTATGTGATGGTGTTATGACTCGTGAGCATTCGCTTCTGAGTGGGTATGAGTTTTGTTTTCACTGAAGAAACAACTTCATGTATTTAATGACAAGTATTAGTGCTTACTAATCTCCTGGCTTCCCTGCGCCAATGGAGAAAAATGCTTGAATATTCATTTTTCCGGAACTTAGGAATTCGAGTATTATCACCTTAACAAGAAAGCTAAAACATGGAGGAGGAGTAATAAGTTTTGTTAGACGACACATCTTTTTTTAGATCATTCTGCTGGAATGCACGATCGATTTCCTCTTTGTACAGTACTATTTGTAACAGATGGTTTCAGAAGAATTCCGTCTTAAAGTAGCTAAATGTTCCGTCTGATGCAAAGGCGTCATTTCCACGGAAATGCCTTCTGGTTCAGACCAGTTTTGATAATTAGTCAAGTATGAAACATATCTATAAAATATGACTTCACTGAATATGGTTAAATGACCACCTTCATCCGAAAGTATCTAAGGCAAATAGTTATTCATTTTTATTTCTTTAGCTTTAAACCGATCTTCATCCCAACTCATCGAACGTATTTCAGCACTTTTAAAATGAAACTTCCCGAAGCCGTAGCCACATCAGCGTCATCGGAAACAGCAACCATCAGCAAAAAGTAAAAAAAAAAAAAGAAGATTCGACCACTGAAACACAACCCAGTGGAATCACACTCACCGGGCCCCAAATCTGTGCAGTGACGTCATCAGCATTCAGCATGAGTCATCCTCTTTGTCGTGGTTGATGATGCGTTCTCTCTTGCTGGTCTCCAAAGTACGCGGGGAATCTGCGACAGGAAGACGGAAATCATGAAAAAGAGAAGATTCACTTCTGACGCTTTATTTGATGTAATCACATGAGCCCATATTACAGAAGCGTTTCTTATTTTAGTTGTGTGAGGATACACTAACACCTGACAACCTATCTGATATGTATGGTTGCAACGTGCATATAGTGCTTTTATAGGCCTTTGTATCTTCAGAGTATACGGTTGGGTTACAGTAATAGAAATTCACGTTCGTAGATATTTCAAAACATACTGATGCACATGTACGCGAATATTACAGTATTACAGGAAATATGGCGCTATATACCCAAACGTAAATTCATTCACAAATTAAGAAAATATTATTTGTACACCAAACGGATGCCTTTGCATTAATACAGATATTACTGGAGTTTGTACATGAAACATACGTGTACGGAGATGGATTAATATCATTGGAGATTTCTTTGCATGGACAGGAAAAATAAACTTTGATACCTGGCAAGGGAATGTGAAGGAAAAAGAGAAAATTAAATGTCAGAGGAGAGTGTAGTAAAAAAAACGGAAGTATTAGTGAGGAGGGGATACTTATGAAAATTAAGAAAAATGGCCCAAGGATAGCTGGAGTATACTTGAAACAGGTATTGGATTCAGTATTATCATCATTCCTTCTCCTGCTGTTTAAATTTTTTCTGAAGAATAAAAGAATTAAAATTAATAATGCTGCTTCAATTCTGAGAAAGAACACACGAAAAATATAATTTCTGCTTCAGCTCTAACAAAAGAAAAAGAGTTCCGGAAGGGAGCTGTTACGACTTCCACGAAGACAATGATATGATTGCGCCGTCCAGTCTCCAATTGCTGCCTCTGTCACCAGCAAAAGAGGGGAAAAAAACATTTCAAGATTTTCTAACTGCACTTACAATGCTGCAAAGTTCACAGAAACATACGGATAACAAACTGCCGAACTCTTACATTTTCCAGCACAGAGTCACTTTCAGTACGAAGGATATAAGTTCACTGATGAAAATCTACCAGATTATGTTAGAGTGTTAGACAAACAGGTTTATGCAGATCAGTATTGTACGAAAGTGTTCTCGTTCCAATAGAAAATGGGAAAGTGCAGAGAAAGCAGGGAATAATAGCTGTGTATGTGGCTATTCATATGATTAATGATCCCAAGTTCCAGCATACTGTGTTGATATTTATGGAGTACTTTCATATTGTCGGTTATTACTGTGCGCCCCCGCACACTAGACCTGTAGTATTCAGATATCATAAAAAAGCTTTACCTGTAGCGATAAGATTTCACAGGATAAGGTTGCTAGCCCAATGCTTTTTATTAAATGGCTACAGCCCACCATATTCGACTGGCCACCAGGAACATAATTTCCAGCCTAGGCCAACAGAAGCATAATGCATTTTTCGGGAGGAAGGCCAAGTTATTCTACACACACACACACACACACACACACACACACACACACACACACACACATATATATATATATATATATATATATATATATATATATATATATATATATATATATATATATATATATATATATACTTCAGTTACTTTTCTATAAAAGAATTTGAACGTACAAATAAAACGATCAGGTGACAAATCAAAAATAACTAAAGCCCAGAAGGAAAACATTATCAAGGGTGTCGACTGAACGACTTTGTAAAATGACTCAAACATTAGCACACGTTGATTTCATCATTTTAAGTGATTCATTCTTTTCATTTAATTCATTCATTCACTTTTTTGAATAGAGAGAGAGAGAGAGAGAGAGAGAGAGAGAGAGAGTAAAAATAATAGATGTCACGTGATCAAAATCTCGTGCGTGTGTTATTGTGCTAACACTCGGAAGCGGATAATCACACGTATCATTTGTCTCATGGACTTATAAGCATCATGTTTCCAACAGCCGTTATCATCGAAATTATCATTAGCTTGCTTTGAAGGGACAGCTTGATGTTATAAAAACAAATTCTGCTTTACTTTAACAAAATTATTATTATTTTTATTATTATTATTGTTATTATTATTATTATTATTATTATTATTATTATTATTATCCAAAAGATGAGCCCTATTCATATGTCACAAGCCCACAGGGGCTACTGACTTGAAATTCAAGCTTCATTGGCTTGCTCTGAAGGGACATGCTGGTGTAAATGTTATAAAAATAAATTCTGCTTTACTTTGTTAACAAAAAATTATTATTATTATTATTATTATTATTATTATTATTATTATTATTCAGAAGATGAGCCCTATTCATATGGAACAAGTCCACAGTGGGCAGTGACTTGAAATTCAAGCTTCCAAAGAATAACGTGTTCATTAGAAAGAAGTAACCAGAGGTAAAGGGAAATACAATTAGAGGAGATCACTTGTCAAAACAGAAAAAATAATTTAACAAGTTAGTAAATAAATAGATAAAAAGTAAATGAATTATTGAAATGTAAGGAGAATTGTATTAGGGTAGATAACAGAAGAGAATAAAATAATAAAATAAAGTTTAACTCTTACCAAATTATCCGAAGGGTGGGTGAATTCATTTTCAGCATTACATCTTCTAACCTACATCCTAACAGTTATGTGTAATGGAAAGTATTAGGCAAACTGTTCAGAAGATGCATTTCTATAGACGGCAAAAGAGAGAGTATATCTCTCTGGGATGCATTTTCCCAAGATGTAACCTAGTACTAGGACCTTTCCCTGAAAAAAAGCCGGACGCCATATCTTAAATAAACTAACCATAGAATTTTCTTGAACATAATCTCATTATGTTTCCCACAACCATATCTATCTTGACCTAACCTAACCTAGGGGCATGGCCAAATAACCGGGGCTGGTGCAATACTAACATACATCTCAAGAATTTGACTCCGGGAAGTCATATATAAATGGAAGTAAAGCAACTGTAATAAAATATCACCTCATGTTTACCCTGATAAAATAAAAATATAATGTACACATGGAAATTGGATAACGGTAGATGCATACCACGTACAGACCTTGAGCTGAATCAAAATAAAAGGACAACACTGATACTGCATAAGAGCTTTGAGCTGGCTCGCTTTTGTTACCATAATATGCTTTAAGCTTTGCCATAAGGCCAACATACAACATACAAGCGCTGGAATTAACCAAAGAGTAAATGGATCATACACAGATTCCGATTTGACGCAACCTTCTTGTGTGCTTAATTCGGGACAGATTAAACCCGTTATGGGGACTTGAATTGCGTCACTTAGCAAATATGCAATAGACAGAACTCAAGTTTGATTTCAGTCCCAGTGAAAATACTGAACATTATGAGCACCATTATAATCTGAATACAAGTGGTATCGATGCAAGTGGCATTATAGCGTTCCAAAATAAAGTATGAATGAAGTTTGAAAAAATATACCTTAATCAAACATCTTGTAACTGTAGCATGTATTGTTATCCTACTGCCATTTAGAGTAAGAAAGACTCACAGCTAGTATTAAGCCCATTCCCTTGTAAGAATTTAATGTCGTATCATTTCCTATATATTTTCCCCTTAGAGCAGGACTTCTGCCTTGAGACTTCTTAAATTTGTGAATTTGCAGTAGGGCCTAATAAAGATTGCAGCCTCTGTCCCTGGACAATCAAATACCCACAGCAACTCCTGTCCTGATAAGGTATTTTTGCACATGTGAGATGTATCAGTGAAATATACAATCATATTTTCATTGCCTATTTACTCAAGTTTTCATTCGAATTTACATTTTTTTGAGTGCTGTGTGATATAACAAGAAATCTATAATTTTAGCATAAATCAACCCGGTCCTGGTCGTTTCGGCCGTAAGTCACTTTAGGCCGTGACATCCAAAACAATGTAAGACGTTATGGTATTTACCGTTATGTTTATGGTATTTACCATTATTATTTCATGTTTTACGTACATCCCCAAGGGGCTGGTACTAAACACGGCGCCCATTTTGCACATGAACGTGCTTACGGCCGAAACGACCCGAATGCAATCAACCACATTCCCCGCCTACACCTGACGTTAATAACTTTTGTTCACAAGGCATCAAGTGCACTAATAGCAAGTCTCCAAAAATTGCTCTGCTCTGGCCTGGTGACATTATACAACGAGATAGTTGCTTAAAGAGAACCTCTGCGACCTGACAAGAATAAAAACAAAAATGCATCCGTCTGTGACCTACCTTGCGTGTCACAGCATAAGACTTTGCCTAATGAAATGGTCTCTTGTCCCCATTAAAAAAAAAAAAAAAAGAAACTCCTTAATTCCTTAGATTGGACGAGTTAAGAAATATTCATGACCGAGTATGTTGGACACTTGAGCATTAGATTATCTTTCCGCTGTAATGCTCCTTTACGTAACATTTTGGCTTAACTGAGACCCTTAAGAGTTTAGTTACACTTTTGTTATTTCATCAGGGTGGCTCCTATCTAATGTGAAACGGCGAAAATTTTTTCTTTCTTTGCTATGAGAATTAAAATTTTATAGCATGGTTTAACATTAACCAATTTTTTAAGGATTAGTGTTGCACTTTCAAACGTGGAATGATCTATGTACGACGCTGCTCTAAAAAAAATTGTTACAATTATCCTCTGTTACGATTAGTTTACCAAAATACTCTGCATCATTTGCATGGTCTTTCAGAAGTAACAGGAAAGTAGTTTTTTTTCTTTAAAATGGCCACATATTTATAAACAATAATTATTAAGCAAGATACAAGCAATCTTGGATTTAGATCCGTACTCGGATGCACTCCAGAATTCCATAATTTCTTTTCCTCTAGATGACAGTAGATAGAAAAATCGCAAGAATTCGTTCATTACTTTTCAAGCATCTGGCTATCAGACTAGGAGATGAAAAAAACGGAGTTGCCCATGAAAGCTTTTTTTTTTTTTTTTTTTGAGCTTCAATACCTTAATCGACATCATTAAATCTAACAGTCATTGGCAAACACTCGTGCTGTTCACCTCACGCCATGGGTTCCAATTTAAATGAATACGTCAATCAGAAAGAAGGAAAAGGCACCAGTGGTATTAGATGCGTGTATTTACCGTCCTCTTAAAAGAATAGACTATAGTAACCTAACTTACAACGGAGAGTTTCAGTGCTGTATCATTTACTTTTCACAAGGAATTATACATGTCGGATCAAGAATTATTATGTACCCTGGCATCTCATCGGCGCAGCAGGAATCATTATAGAACAGACGAAATACAATGAACTGCCATTTAATCAACGAAAGTGTCATGACTGTGTAGAGCTTTTCGAAAAGTGGAAGGGAGAATTTGCGGAATCTAGGTAAAAAAGTAACAGAAAAAAGGTCACATTAATCTTTCCTAGATAATGGCCCCTAAGGGTTTTAACCCCGTTATGTCCACCTTTGCCGCGTTTTTAGTACAAGCCTGTTAGGGATTTCCGTATAAACATAAACAAAAGACTGTAAATATCAAAAAGATATTGACCCGCAAGAAATATTGTGAATTTATCCCCTGTGACTTTATTACCGGCCACCAGCAATTAATGTGACTTTTTTCCTATGGTTTTTTTCCTAGCCAAAATTGTGACTTTTTTTCCTGTGACTTAATTACCGGAACCCACTGGTGAACTGATTTCAGGAGAACAATGAAAAGGTAGCAATACCTCTCAGACATCATAGCACCCTTGTCATGAGATAACTGCATTTATCAAAAATCCAGTTTTGCTTATAACACAGTTCCATCTCATGGGCCGGAAAAATACATACCTCTAAACTATGGCGATGGAGTATCTACGGTAGAGTTGGAAAGGTAAATTTGCCTTCGAAAACATAATTGTGATATGACCTGGGATATCACTGCTGCACATGGCAGTTAAAATTATGCCGTTTCCGGATGGTTATGGCTTCTTGGGTGTCTGTGGCTTACTATACTTATTCTGGAAAAATGCAAGGAAAATGACAAAGGTAAGAATACGTTTAAGAATGGAAGTATTTTTTAACTAATGGCGTAATGTATAACCACTGCAAAATGGAAGAAACATCAATAAGTAACAAACTTTCTCTGGCCCTAGAAGCAATAAATACAAAAGTACGAATATCAACTAACGTGAGGCAGTGACTCAGGCAATTTAGACTTGTGAACAGAGTCCTACAACACAGAATAACAACAATCGTGGTCAGCATGACATACCAATGAAGAAACGACCAAGTAATGCGTCTAGCAAGGACGCAATGGCTTAGAATGGAGGAAGAGATGGGGCAAGCTTACTAACACTATGGTAGGATGGCTCATCCTCAGCTGAGCTGGGGAATGCTGCGACGGGAGTGGGGAAGTGAATGGGGACTACTGGTGGGGGTGGGGATTGAGGAGAGAGGTAACAGCAAGTTACAAAGAGAGGCGGGGAGGCCGGTGTTCTGTCAGTGTGAGTTCGGAGTTTGCGAAGCTCGAAGGTCTGCGTTGTTGTAGGAGATACCTCTTTATCTCTGGTTCTTCATCCTCGCCTTGAATCAGGAGTTTACCAGGTAAACAGAACTTTTATTTGCGGAGCTTTTAAAAGGCTTACGCTGTCGTCATGTGAATTCCAGTTCATTAGATCGCGCTTCCAATTAAGGCTTAATTGTGCCTTAACGTTTAGTTACGACGTTATTTCCGGATCTGACGTTGTATTTTCGACAGAAAAAAAGGTCTTTCAACTTTGACGACAGGTCTGGGATGCTAATCGAGAAATTTGTAATATAAATATGAAAATGTCCTATCAATCTCTCCTTTGGCACAAAATGCGAAGTCGGGTTTGAATTTGATTGACACACGAACCTTTGTCATCGCTCGCTTTCCGTGGGATATTGTATTTTTCTATATTTATAAACAAGTTTTGGATGTGGGTCAGCAGGATGAGATCTTACTAACGCATACTCACTCTGATATAGGATGGCAGTGCCTCTTCCTGGACGAGAGCGCTGGCTGACGGGAAGACCATTTCCATCGTTTCTCTTGGCTGCATTTTGATTCCTGTTGTGCTATGGAAAATGCTCAGGTCTCAACAAGGCAGATTCAGTTCAAGATGTCTTGCAACCTTGAACCCAGTCAGACCACCAATGAGTAGGAGATCTGAAGTGAATGAAGATTGAATGTAAATTTTCAGCTTTTCAAGAGCGTAATGTTTTGGTTTAAGCTGCTATTCAAATCATGCGGAGTCTTTCAGCTGAGCGAAGCCATCAAAGTGCTGAAAGACCACTGCGGTACAAGAGAAGGAGTTTTATACTTTAGAGCAATACCGAAGCAAAGAATGTTGCGCTATTTCTGCTGATTTAAATGGCAGTGCGTGTTTAATGACTGAAAAATGACATGGGACCTTTTTCTTGCCCATAGCCTAGCTCGGAAGGGGATAAGGATCTTGTTAATCAGGGCGTTAGTGTCTTAAGCAGTCGTTAACCCAGTAGCGATGCTTATCGTCGTTTTTTTTACTCTGCTGGGTTCATAAACAGGTGTTCTGGTACAAGAAAAATTATAATGAAATTGCTTGTTAACTGCCTGAAAGTCATTTTTAAACATTACTTAACACAATATTGGTATTCAACATCGAATCCAGGTAAAAATGTCACATGAAAAAAAAAGTAACAAAAAAAGTTACAATCTTTCCTTGATAGTGACCCCCAAGGGTTTTAACCCGGTATGTGTCCACCTTTGCGGCGTGTTTAGTACAAGCCCGTTGGGGATTTCCGTATAAACATAAACAAAAGACTAAATACCATAAAGATAATGACCCCCAAGAAATATTGTGAATTTTCCCCCTGTTACTTTATTGCCGGCCACTATAAATTAATGTGACTTTTTTTCCCGTGACTTTATTATCGGCCACCTTCAACACCTTCACCTGCAATCACAAGTCTGACACTGGCATGGTGACTGCGGAAATTAGTTCACACTTGTCATAGTTGTAAAGGACGCTGAAAATTGTAAATGCATCAAGGGAAAACGGATGAGGTATCTCTCTCTCTCTCTCTTAGTATGCTAGGTTATGTACAAATGAAAAGGGGCCATCATCCAGTTACATCCACTAACTGCTGAAGATTCGGTTTTTTAGCCCTGCTCTTATAAATAATCCATTTTCGCCCTGCACTTCCCAATTTCGTCCATCTCTTTTCCCAAATGAACAATCATGATAATGTAATTTTTACCATACACACGAATTCGAAAATGCATTATGTATGGAAGGTTTATAACGTACTGTATTCAAAATTTTTTTTTCTTCATTAGCAACTTTAAACTACTCGAAACGATTAAGAAGTTAAAATGACACACTGAAAAATACGTTGGTTATAAGCAAGCCTAGCTAGATTTGATTTAGAAACGTCCAGCGTTTCGCAAGACGAAGAACGCGAGCACCCTTGGCAAGGAAATTGTTGCTGCAAAAAAAAACTCGAAAGTTCGAAGACTGATTCCGCCATTACCCGGAAGGAGAGAGAGACACTTCGGGACACTGCCCGAAACTCGATTTAAGAAGGTGATTCACCTCCCCGCGGCCAAGGCAGGCAGCCAATTGCTTTTCTTTAATGTGAAATCGAATACGACCCGAGGCCCCCCCAAATGCAAAAAGTTTAATCATAATTTTTTACTTAATGACTGGCACATGAGATTCAGGGGACAAGAACTACTAGTGTTGCGCCGTGTCTCCCAAGACGTTGAGGAAATTGAATTGATAATCATTTGTCTGTTTTTTGCCCTCAGCGTCAACTCTTCGGCTGGTCTCCCTATCCAGACCTCTTTCTCGTTATTATTTCTGTCGAACACCTCAAAGGCAATGCTGCCTATCATTCCAGACCCCCAAACACTAATATCCTTGCCGTTGCCTTTTCCTAAGCCTTTCAGTTGCCGGTTCTTTGTATTATTTTTATCAGGTAATCTACCATCTCCCGTCTTGTAGCGTGGCCATAACAACAAAGAGACAAAATAGTTTGCGGAGAGGTCGATGGCGGTGGTAGTTGTGCTACCAGATCATAATCGGTCAATTCTGTATTTGCATCCTTTATTGCGCTTATATATCACAATATATATATATATATATATATATATATATATATATATATATATATATATATTCAAACTTTCAGTCAGGAAAGTAATTGGTTGCTTAAAAAACGCGAACAACTCTCTTAGTGACAGGTCCAACAACGAACCGTTAGAACGAACGTTTTAACGGTTCAGGCAAGGGGCACGTACGTAGGACCGGTTCTAAACAGCAACAAATTAACGGACACTCGGGTGATCTGCAAATCTTTAAAAACGAGCTTATTGGCGCACGTTACCCGTGCTGAAATTTGGCGCTGCTGTCTCCCCTACCCTCTCAATCCACTACCTACCCAGCCCCGATCCGGAGGAGGGTGGAAGTCTTCCCTACCCTCCCATTGCCTTACCTACCCCCACCCGGGACGGACAAACCTGTTTGCAGGGGGTTGGGTGGCTATATGTCTCCCCTACTGTCACCCGGGAGAGGACAAACAAGATGCCCTCGGTTATTATTATCACAGATAGATAGGAACGCAATTGGTTGCTGACTCCAGGCGTTTCTGAACCACCCAAGAGTCATGATTCAGAGGAATTACGGTATATCAGTGCGTGGCAGAGGTGCTGGCACGCATCGCTGCCAGGATTTTTTGTTTTATTATTTTTGTACCTTGCCATTACACTCTTAAAATTACCCCCGGGTCTAAGGCCAGCTACGAAGCTTAGCTTGAAATGCAGCGTTCCATGCTGGTGATACTTAATGGCTGACAGATCCCCCTGGAAGCCCCCTCCAGAGCGGATTTCCATTTCCTTGCGCGTCCTAATGACCCCATACATCCGAAATGGACTGAATTTTTCATGTGTTTTTCTTTTTCTTTTTGAATGAGTCACCCTTCTCATTACTCAGACATGGAATTTGGTACAACGATTCGAATACCTTTCTTGGAAGCTGCTTGTTTTTCGGCGTATGAGACAGGAAGGAGTCACAAGACTTTGCTTTTGCACACAACCTTATGGGAAGCCTTATCTTCTTTAGGTCTGAACTTTGTACTTTTTTCTTTTAAGACAGAAGTCTTTTTCAGTTAAATTTCACAACTGGTGAAGCTGGACTTGACTTGTCGATTGCCATGAGGACTTTTTTTTTTCTTTAGCGGCAAGTCCGAGGTGGTTTTATCGCCATTGTACTTGTTTAGGCCTATTTGTTTAAAATTCTCTACTACAACCCTTCCTTTTCAAGACCTGGTTTTGTCGTGGTATCATCGCCGTAGTTAACGCCGACAAAGTATTAGAGGGCTACGGTACCGAGAGAGAGAGAGAGAATTGCGAATTCAAAAACTTTACCGGGCTGCTATACTGTCATTGATTCAGTTAAACATTTCACGTATTTGGGTCATTGTCTTTCAGATTCATGAAATACACAGCTCTATAGGACTAGTTTTTCATAACCCGTACACGGATTGAAGAGACTTAAGAGCGGAATTTAAACAACTGATTATTTCCAGTTGACTACTGATGAGAAACTTCATTTTGATAGTTTTATTGGTTCATCTGACCTTGTTTGTGCATTAATAGCTCTTATGCTGCTCTGTTATACAGACTCCCGGTAAGGGTAATTTTGTGGCCCCAGTGAACTCCCGTCTGGGAGCAATGGTGATTTGATCTAGAGCATATCGGTTTTCTAGTTAGCCGTTGCTCAAATTTACAATTATCCTCAAAACTTTAGTTGTTAAAGCTTTCTACTGCATAACGCTACGGGCGTTTATTAACGTAATAATTGCCAGTATTTCGCAACCAGACAACGAAACATGCAGGTAGAGGCCCTGTCCCCTTCCGGTAGAACAATGAGAGCCAGGTATGCTGAGTTAAAAATAAAAAAAATAAAAATAACTTTTAATGATTATGCTTGCTCTGTTATGGGGAAGTAAGCGTAGCCTTGAGCTGGTTTATTTTGAGGTGAGCGAATTTATATATAGTTTAACGTCTGTCATGTAATTTTTTTTTATTCATTTTTATAAGGCAGTATTTTTAATGGAAGACCCATGTTAGGTGTTATTCTGGACAAAGGAGATAAGAGAGGTCTGTCGTTAAGGTCTCAAAGAGGTAAGGAGAGAGAGAAAGTGGAGAAATTGAACTTACTGAAGGATTTCCAGATTTCTTTTAGAATCTGCCTTTTTATATTCTGGGTCAATCGATTCAGAGAGAAGTGAGCGTGGGCCAGAAATAAGGAGCTTGGACGAAGAATGAAACAGTTAGAAGAAAGTGTTCATCGTCGATTCTGAATACAGACCTGTACATATAGTTCATTTAGCGTAAAGAAAATTTTAGATATGGTTAAGCATCAAACGAAGCGATGTACACAGGGTGCTAATTAAACTTATAAATAACTAAACATATATATATATATATATATATATATATATATATATATATATATATATATATATATATATAAAACACACTTCAAAGGTGGAAAAATGAGAGAGCTACACCCAGTCTCGTTTTTCACCTGTGGTGATGTGATAAACAAATCAAGTGTCAGTGATTATAATAATATATATAGGCGTGTGTGTGTGAATATACACAAACATACGCACAATATTTATATACATGTATATAATATGCAACATACATACATACGAACAATAATCTGCAGCGTGTGTGTATGTGTGTGTGAGAGAGAAAGAGCAAGAAGGCGGACCTGCGATCTCCCCAGTCGCTCAACCCACGTGAAGTTGTAGTGCCAGGCGGGGACCAGGTAAGACCGTGTGGCCTAACGGATAAGGCGTCGGACTTCGGATCCGAAGATTGCAGGTTCGAATCCTGTCACGGTCGTAGGTGGCGCTTCTTTTAATAATCGTTTAAATGCAAAATAAGAATAGTCGTTAGACTTTCGTCCTAGTGTGCGTTATGGTGACATGAGTTCCATTTGGTTCCAAGGACATTGTTGCTACGTAAAGTTAATGTTTGTAATGTTACAAAGGCTGGTGCTTGATTTAAGATCTTTGCGCATGCGTCCTCACTCGTGTGTGTGTGTGTGTATACATATATATCAAATATAGATCGAAGAGAAATTGTTTCAAGAAAACAGGACCTCTTAAATTTAATTTTTAGAGCCCTCGAATAATTTAGACAACCTTCTTGGGATCGATTCGGTCTGTTCTTGTTTCATTTGTGAATCATAACGATTATATCACGAGACTCATTAGACACGGAACAGTCCATTTGATATTCGATACATAATTTTTGAGACCCATAACCATTTTATATGCTACGATTAGATACCAGTGAAATAGACCGTTATGTCTTGAAAGAAATGCCACAATTTAATAAAGAAAAAACAAAATATTTTGTTGGAATACTATACTGAAATGTTTAGCCGACCTCTGGAAAGTCTAGGTTGTAACTTCGTATATACTGCATGTTTCATCACTGTAATTAACGTTATTCGCCAACAGAACTTAAATTTTTCTTGTCCAGTTATATCCAGTGAGCTTATGTTTAGATAAAGGTATAAAACGTATTTCTTCATTACATGCTAATGTGAAGTGTTTGATAAATAAATGAATGACAGCAATGAAAGTTTGACAAGAGAGAGGACGAGTGTTCTCGCTCGAGTTGGACCTCGGAGATTGCTCATCTGCGTAGCATCTCGCTTACTTGTTGATATATGGTTTGCAGTCAGCTCTGATTCCATTTTAAATTAATTCTAATGTGATTCAGATTAGTGCTTCAAATTAGCAAGATACATCGAATAACAAATTACGTACATATTATTTCTAAGAATTTAACAGTTAAGGTTACCTTGCCTACAGTACAGCAGCAAGGTAATCAAGATTTTTTTTTTAAATAAAGGTCTTGACGCTCAAGAAAATTTTGGCTATATTCAACTTAATCCATTTTCGTATTTTTCCTATTCGTGTACCTCTCTCCTAGCTAAACATCTGTTTCTACTCGATTGGAAAAATTTCCCCTGGATGGTGGAAGAAAGGAACATCTGTCAAAATCACCAGGGTTTAAAAACTTAATAGCATTCTTTATAACGGCCCAGACGTTGTTAGCTCGAACTTTGCTGAGATTGTATTCTAGCTCTTACAGCAGATATTAATCGTAGTGGGATTCAGTTTTTGTTAGGTGAAGAAACGGATTCGTAGCTTATTTCAAAACGTTACTAGTTCTGTCTCTGCCACGAATATACAGAGTTCGCGAGTCCGTCCGCAGTTCCGTTAACATATCTGACATGCGCACTAACCAATATGTCTAATAGGAGTGACACTGGTAGCCAAGAGTGCTGTGTCATGGGAAATGTCATTTTTGGCGCAGTTCGCTGCATGATAGTTTAGTCGTAACTGGTGCTCAGTATTGTTAATGTTGAGCGCCAGTCTTGTGATCTATGTAGTTTGCAGTATTTTAGTTCCAGTATGTTTTAGGTGCTTTGCAATTCAAACCTTCGATGGAGGAAATATTCAAACAGTCCTGCATGGTCGTTGGAAGTTGTTCGGATGCAGTGCCATTAAAACGAACTTGTCAATTAATTCCTAATGTACTTAACTGTCAGTCCCAAATCAGCGTGATGGAGTACTTCCGTTGTTAGCTCTAAACGAGAAGTATACAGGAATTTCAGTTGATCAAACCTCTCATTTGTTCTGCCTTTTTGAAGTCTTTGAAAGTAGTCTTTGAAAATGTTTGTTCGGGATTTTATAACGTTTTTCTTTTGTCTCACTGACACCTAGTACTAGTTTCACCTCTCCTACTTTTCTTCACATTCCCATGTTTCAGCTGGTCACTGACAGGAGATGATGTGATACCAGTTTAATATTAATTAAAGATAATTAGTGAAATCTTTAACTTTCCCAACATGATAAAACTTCACTTAACGCTGTCACTAAGCGGGGTATAGGCTGTCCAGGTCGCCCGACGCAGTGTGCGTTATATTTAGAATAATGCATCTGCGTTTCTCGTATTAAGCATCCGGTCAGAAAGGGCGTCTGCTCTTTCCATCACGAGCTGATGCGTCACGGTGTTAATTAGGTTTGGCAGGGGTGGGTGGGCGGGGAGAGGGTGACTGCTAAAAGCGCGTAGCATGCATCCATGTTTTTATTATTTTTTTTTACAATTTTAGGCAATAAGTGATCCTTTAGGATTAATGCGACACATGAGAAATTATGAACCGCTGTCTTTCCAACGAAAGATTACACGAGAAATACATATAAAACTATGCTTGATATGCTTTATACTTGTGTCCTTTTATAATATAATACATACATTCCCGAAAACACCGTATTGTTGATGTCCATTGTATACATATATGGTATGAACTGGTATACCACCGAATGTCATTGTTGAATATGTTATGTATTTAACCAGCCGGAAATGCACATTCATTTAACTATTTACAGGAAACTGTAATAGAATTACGTAAATATTCTTTTCACAGTCAAGAGTATGTTTGCTAAAGGACTCATATGTCAAGAAGTGTTTTTTGTGAAGGTCAGTATTATATTGCCATCTCGTTGAAGGCCACTCATATTTTTTCCTCTGTTGTTTAGAGAGAGAGAGATTTGAGCAGGTCTGCTGTGCTCCAGCATATTTTCTTGGCTAAAATGAACTAGGACCAAATTCAAAATAAGGTTTTACGCGAAATGCTCTAGGTATGAGAGCGGGTCTCTCTCTCTCTCTCTCTCTCTCTCTCTCTCTCTCTCTCTCTCTCTCTCTCTCTCTCACACACACACACACACACACACACACACACTTGAGTGACCTCTTACCCAGTTACATTTAGAGAGCTGGAGAGAAAGCCTGTTGGTGCAACTTACCTAAACGTGGTTAAATTTTTTTTTCTCAGTTAGGAAGCGAATTTTCTTTAACTGGACATAATCTGTTGCAAGTCATTGAAATAGTAGGTTAAAATGAAGGCTGATAAGCATTGAACGAATATTTATATAAAATACTTAGGCCAATACCTTCCTGTAAATTATTACATAAATAATTTTCAAGAGTTTAGTTTTTACTTTTTTATAATCGTTTTATTATCCCACAGAATGAGGGCATTTGGAGCTCTGGTGTTGACCGGACTGTTGGTGGGCATTGTCGGTGCCCACGACTGGGGTTGGGGCGCATGTCCAGTGCTTCAGGCGAAGGCGAAGTTGAACGTGGATAAGGTAAGGGTAAAGCAAATTAGAATAAAATAATTCTGTGGTATTTTTTTTTTTAGATACTTTGCATTTGTGGTTTTCTTCTTAAAATAAGTTACTTTCGTAACATATTTTTTAATAATTGAATTATTCAGTGTGGTAAAATATTTAGAATGTCCCACATTAGTGACCGGGTGTTTACTAGCTGTTAATTTCGTATTATGTTTGATGTGTCGAAAATTCGCCGAGTGTAAAATGCTTAGATCTTTAAGACTTTTCATTTTGAATTTAAAGATTTCATTACCGGAGACAACAAGAATGCGTAATACATCGATCAATAGATTAACTCAAGGTACACATTGAACATTAGGATAGAATGTGCCCAGCTGTATGGCTCCACAGCGAAAACATACAAACACAGCAATTAATTTACAGATTTTCCTACGCTGTGGGCTGCAAATGCGTATTTGCAAGAGTAGAATCACAGAACACAGTCTGTACGCGACCAAGCGTATCTAGATGACTGCAGATTCACTTATGAATTAAAATGGATACAGCGTTCCTGTAGTGAAAGTTGGGTGGTATCGCCTTCCTATGAAGAAAGAGAGAACAAAGAGTAAAAGGAAAGTTATACTGGTAGTTTTACGATATTTTTCACTCATGCGTACGTACGAACGTACGTACAAGGTTGTCTTGATTTTGCATGTTTGTGTGTGTGTGTGAGAGAGAGAGAGAGAGAGAGAAAGTGGACATTCTCTCGATTAGGTAAAGAAAGCAAATGTAAATGCATTAGAAAGCTGGGCGGACTAAATTTTGTTGTATTCATTAATTCGAAGAACTTGCATGAGCTCAATTGATAAGGCGAAAATAGTGTGAAAAGGCTTGATGCAATCGGTCGAGTCACACTGGGGTTCGAAAGCCAGTGAAGTGTGGGTCTGTAATTTTTTTTTTTTTTTTTTTTTTTTTGGTGAAGATGATAGAGCCACGAAAATTGCCCGGGTGGAGGATACTTTAACTTCCGTGGATTTTTTCCACATTCGGAGAATTAATTCATAATTTTGCGACAATACCTGGCCATGCCTTTCAAGATTAATTGCGGTTTAGAGAGTCCATACTCCCCGTATAGGGAGGTGGCGCCGTCAGTGCACCTCATGCGGTACACTGTAGGCATTACTTACTTTTTTTTTTTTGCAGCGTCCCTCCGGCCCCTAGCTACAACCCTTTTCATTCCTTTTACTGTACCTCCGTTCATATTGTCTTTCTTCCATCTTTCCAAGCTCTCCTAGCAATTGATTTATAGTGCAGCCGAGAGGTTTGCCTCCTGTTGCAGCTTTCAAACCTTTTTACTGTCAATTTCTGTTTCACCGCTGAATGACCTCATAGATCCCAGCGATTGCCCTATGGCTTAAATTCTGTATTCTTTTTTAAAGAGTCTATATTCATAATGCAATAATGAATATAAAATGCATCAAACCAAGGGGGCTTCAGTTCGCTGTGCACATAAAGCGGTCACCGCCGAGAGACCGTGGTCCAGTATGAGTGATGACACGTCGACAGGAAATGATGACCGATTATTAACGAGAGAGAGAGAGAGAGAGAGAGAGAGAGAGAGAGAGAGAATCGAGGTAGTCACGGAGGTGAATAACATTCTGGGCAAGAGGCAATTTTAATTGGTTGTTTTCTCAACATGTCCAATATTGCATCTTGTTACTGTGCAGCGTTTCGGTTCATTGGAAGGATTATTGCCAAGGCAACAGGCTTCCCCACAAGAATAGTTAAAAAAAAAACATTGTACAGGAAAATGTACATCCTAATTTATATAAGAGGGAGCAGATGCTTTTCTCTTTAAAGAAAAGGAGCCGAAATATATCAGCGAGGAGTGACGTAGAAGGAACCACGGGTGGTGATGGAACCGTGACAGGGACCCCATGCCCGCGGTCGAGTTCTGGGTAATGGGCAGCTTCCGTAGAACGTAGTTGGTCTTAATAAGAGGGACTTCTAAATGTCCATTTGCTTCAGTGCGGAGCTGCCCTTTACGGGAAAAGACATATTCGGGTGGTTTCGTACTCGCCTTTCGAGCACGTTTGGGGTCTTTGCTGTCAAAAATGTAAGCGGTCATTTGTAAGCTTAGAGGAATATGTAATTGTGCAGATATAAGTAAAAGTTATTTTATTGGTAGCCTAATATTTTTACTAGCTAACGTAATAAAATTTTAATTAAACCAGTAACACACCAAGTCATGAATTTCTCTCTCTCTTCTCTCTCTCCCTCTCTCCCCGACACTAAGTACACGATCTACCTGATTCCCTTAGAATTGCAAGTTCTTGAATAACGAGGGTGTTAACGTTAGTGGTGAGACTTCCTGCTTGAACAAGTCAAATTCTCTCTCTCTCCCTCTTTCTCTCGTGTAGCATATTTTATGTTCATGTGATACATGCCCACACTGGATTTTGAAAAATCTGAGTTTCCAAAGTAAAAATCTTAAGTTGGATTGAAAAATCAATCGAGTTCTGTTGAATCGCATGTGTTGCTTAAATTTTGTTTATGCATTGTAATTGCTTAACAAATGTACTTCCTTCATGATTAAAAGTCATATAACTTGAATTTCTTTCTTGACTCTTCATGAGAAATTCTTTGTGCTGTTAGATTCTTCAGTATAACGTGTAGCCTATGACATGGGTGTTCATGCACTTCAGTATTTTCGTGTTTCTTCCTATGTGCATCAGTCCTGCATTAGGTTTTGTCTCTTCTCGTTACTCGATTAGTGGTTAGATCAACAAACATCATTTCGATGACAGAGACGAGCTGCAAAGGGTTAACCCGTCAATTCCTTAGGGTACAGATTGATTTAGCCAAAGGTACGGACCCCGAGATTGCCGATGAGGCTGTGAATCGGCTTTGATAACTGGATCGATAAAATGACATAGTCGTATGGATTGGTATATGTAAAGCGTTGGGTCACTTGATTTTTTCTATGCTTATGCTGATGGTTTTTGTTTTTGTACCAACAATTCAAGAAGATAGGTAAGTTTTTTTTTTTTTTTTTTTTTTTTTTGCTGGGCTAATCTAGGGTTTGACCAGCCCAACCTCTATGCAAAATAGACGTTTAGATTTGATTCCTTTTAAATCATAAACTTAGGGTCTCTATTACTCTCTGCTTTGTTTCTTATATTAATGATGTTTCTTTTTTCAGTACATCGGCCTCTGGTACGTCATCGAGCTGTTTGACTCATCCTCAACCTGCCAGACCTTGAACTACACTAGAACGTCGGAAACCCAGTTATCTGTGACGAAGAGTAGACAGTTCTACATCCTCGACAGCCTAAGCATCGACCATGCGAATACGTACACTGGGAAACTCGACATCCCTAACGAAGATAACGCTGGAAAGATGAGAGTGAAGTGGCCTCTCAGTAAGTAGAGAAAGACTGATTGATTGATCGATTGATTTAGGGTTACTAAAACTGGCGTTACAACATCCAGGTTATTGACTTCGTAATAAAATTAAATAGGAAACTAGAAAGATAAATAAAACAAGTTTAAATGAAGTTATATATATAACCATTTATAACCATATATATATATATATATATATATATATATATATATATATATATATATATATATATATATATATGTGTAAATACATACACACATATATATATACTGTATATATAAAATCATATCTGTAAATACATATACAGTATACTATACTGTAATGTATATGATATAGATATTGAGGCCAGAGAGAGAGAGAGAGGCTAGGACAAGTATAACAGTGTTAGTATGTATTAACGAATGGCTAATAATAAATTCTGAGGATGAGCGAATGTGTTTCTTGGAAAGGAAGAAATTTGAAGAAAAAAAATTGCACGAAAGTCTTATTATAAAGCTTCCTTTATCTTATTGGTTCAAAGAATCTTGTATAGTATTTAGTAATTATTGTGTAAGTCCTCGGATACCTGCATGTTAAGTAAATATGCTTTGGAAGAAATCGGCCTTCAATACAGCATTTGATTAAGAGATTTAAGTAACCCAAAGCATCTTTTGTCCCGCAGGCAATTTGATTTGACCTTCCGTGAAATGTCTTAGGTTTATCGGGTACTCTGAGCGCCTCAGTGTGGTCGAGACCCAGATGAGTAAATGACTACCTTCATTAAAGCGTGAATAGCGCAATTGAGCCATGTGATTGCGTGCCAGATGGATGCAATTGCGTAAGGTTGAATGCATGCGTGCAAGGCGATTAAACAATGTTGCTGGTTCGTGTATTTTCTGCTGGTCGTAGAATTGTTTTGAATAGATACCCTTCAGTCAGGTTCCTGACTTATGCTGCTGTTTAGTGCAAGGGTTTTATTCTGAAAGTATATAAACTGGGAGGAATTATTACCTGGGGGTACTCTAGCTAATAAAGATAATGGTCGATAAAAGTTGATCAGAAGTGTGCGGTAACAAAGCGAGGTCATAATAACTGTAAAGCAAAGAGATGTCAGTCATATTGCATATTACTGTGCATTTCCGCTGATCTATCAGGTTGGATGAAGAGGCCTTCTGTTGTCTAGAGATTAGTTTTTACCTGGAGTATACATTCTTACTGAGCTGCTCTAGAGCAAGAGCCCGTGCCAAGCACAAGGCTGGCTCAATCTAAGACGACATGGAATTCATATTTTTTAAATGATCATCAATCTAAAGACACCTTTGATAGAGCCAGTTTCAGGCAAAGTATTTGTGGCTTTTAAATATAAACCCATTTCAATAGTTTTAACATTTGACTGAAGTATATCAACAGAAGTTTTGTGACTTAGGGTAACTTATGGTAAAGTAAAAAGTATGCTATGATTCACATAATGTTTTGAAGACCCTGTTCTTATAATTGAAATTTCTCATTCCCTTTATTCACTGGGTACTTAACTTGACATTTATATCAAATCACAGGAGCTTTTACGCAAATAATTAAGGGCACTGTTGATCTTGAGCCTAGCTTAAGTTGGTAATCCTAACTTATACTTGTTTTCAACAGATATCGCAGGCAAAGCTGATTACACCATCTTCGACACTGACTATGATACTTACGCTGTTGTTTATGAATGTCAGCAGATCAGCACTCTGGCTTATCGTCAGTCAGCTGCTATCCTCTCCAGAAGTCCTACACTGGATTCCAAGGTTGTCGACAGGGTGAGTGCCTGTGACCGTTTGAATTTTTATCTGTTAAAAGAAAAATTGGTCTAGGAACTAGCAGCATTTTTATCTCAAGCAACATTGGTTCTTGTTATTAAATTTAAAAGCTGCCGTTCCTAGCTCTTAGAATTATTTATTTTATTTCAATAAAAAGGTAAGAAGAGCATTGTCCTCCGCCAGGAAATGCCTTAAAGCTGTAAGTATTTACAGGTGACCCCCGCTTATTCGCGGTTGAGTGTTTGTGGCTTCAGTTATTTGCAGATATTTCTGTGGAACGTATTTTTCAATAAATCGCTTATTTTTTCAGAACAATATTCACTAATTACTGTATTTTAGGTTATTTTTGTGACTAAATACATTTTTCATGATAAAAAATTAATTACTAATTTTCAAATATTTATATTAAGATTAATAAGATTAAGTAATGTAAGATTATAATACTGTACCTGCAATATTACAGGTAATAATAGTACTAATTTTCAGATATTAATAAGATTTAAGTACCTGTAATAATAGTACAAGATATAAAATAACAGTAAGATTAAATAATAAATCGGAGAGTGTGAGAGAGATACTTACAATAAACCGGTTTCTCCCCATCTGTATAGAGGAGGAAGTCGGACCCCATTATAAAACCTCCCATATTAGGGACCTCATTATAGTGAACCTCCAGATGGGTACTGGACAGTCCCTAAACCGGTTTTCTCACCTCATTAGCTAGCCGATGATATCTAATGATAACGTTTTGAAATATTAAAGTGATATTGAAATATGAAAGTGATATTGAAATATTAAAATATTAAAGTGTATGGGATGATGGTTTAATGTATATTTGGTGTTTGAACTATTAATATAGGCAGTTATAAGAGGTGGGCGGTCATGGTGTTTGAATTATTAAAATAGCAATTATAAGCGTGTTTAGATAGGGGTGGGGGTTCCAATATATCGCTGATTTTCGGTATATGCCGGCGGTTGTGGTACCTAACCCCCGTGAATAAGTGGGGTCGACTTGCTTGAGAACTCTGAAAGACCTTCAATGATCGGAGCCTTTAGAATGCAAGTAAATTTTTATGTATTGTTGTTCCAAAATATAGTTCAAGATAGGCTGTGCATATGGAAAAATGAAAAAATACGCATACCCGTTAATGGTCATTTTGAGGAGTGGTACTTTTATCAAAGCCCTGTGCTACCACCGTTACGAGTGTGTAAATGTAAAATATACTCAGTTACTTTCCTGTCTATGTAGCGTGATCACTCACCATTCAAACTGTTCAGCCCCATTGAGAGGCTTCGAGGTAGGTTCCTCCGCGGAATTTTTCTTATATTACTGATGTCGTGCTCTCATCATTGAGAAACTCCGGATTATTTGACGTCACCAGTCTTGATGTAATGCATACTTGGACATGGTCTGGCATGTCAGACTATGAGAATCTACAGGAATGTCTAGAGACATCATCTAACGAACAGTATTACCAGTTATCAGAGGTCATTTACAATTTTTTTTTTTTACGTGTAGATTGAAGTAGTTTTTTTTTTAATCATTTGGCCCCCTCCCACCCCTGGGAATCAGGCAGTACACTTCAAATAGGTTCAGACCTTACATAGGAAATTGTGTGTGTGAGGGAGTAAGCAAATTCAAAGCCCATTGTTTTCTCTTTTGTAATTGTTTAGTCTTTTGGGACCGGAGACAGACTGCTGTGCAGAAACCCGTGCGCTGAATGTTATTTGCATGAAACAAATATTCTTACCAAATTATAGTGACATGGAGTGAATCCAGATGTTGGTGGTTACAACTTGATACATCTTTAGCTGACAGTTTAGTTTATAAAGAAGCGTTTAATAAACGATAAAAGACCCTAACAGGATAACTTTTGTATGTTTTGTCATTTTATGGTTTACCTTGATATAAAAAAAAAACTCCGCGCCCTTGTGAGGAACGGATATTCGATATAGATGCCTACACAACAACTCATTTGTTAGTTTAAAAAGTACACCAAAACTGTTGCAGTCAGTCAGATGTAATGAAATCTGTTGACAACAGCAAAAGCAAGAACAGTTGCCTTTACTATTAAAGTAAATTCCTACATCTTTTACCCGAGTAGTTTTTCTTATAAAGCTGTTTACTTAAGAAAAATCTTTGGCTTGATATTTACGTCGTAACGGACTTAAGCTGTCGAGTACTTGGAATAAAAAAAAAAAAACACGTTTTATCTGGTAAGGAAGGCGAAGGGATTAGATGTGTGTCAACTGGTGGATGGTTGGTTTAAGACTGAGCCGTCCCTCCCGCTCCCTATTGCAAAAGTGTGTTAGGGGCGTGAGACTCTTGGTTTGTGCCTCTGGAATAGGACCAACCAGACTAAAATAACAAAGGAAGTTGTTTGAAAACCCAGATTATAATTTTCTGCTGTCCCCCAGAATTATTAAAGGAATATCTCTCTCTTCTTCTTCTTCTTTCTTCTTCTTCTTCTTCTTCTTCTTCTTTCTACTTCTCTTCTGAGTAGGCAAGCAGACTTTTGTTATCCCCAGACCTTACAGAAAGTTCTAATTATCGAATCCTTCCAGGTAAAGAAAGAGCTGAAAGATGCCGGTATCTCCATCTCTCACTTCGACAAGATCGACCACAGCGTCTGCACCCAGCGCTCCGACGCAAGCATGAAGATCGACATCGACGACAACACTTTCAAAGACATCGTTAGTTCTGCTGGCGACGGCATCAAGTCTGTGGCTAGTACGGTAAGTATCGCTTTCGCTGATTGGTCGAGGAGGAGGTGGTTCTTGCAGAGGTTAATAGTAGTAATGCGAGATGTCACGGCAGAGATTAGTATTGTCGTGGATGCTTCGGTCATCCTCGTTCTCCCCTGTCCTGTTATTTTGTAAAACGTTGAGACTTAACATCTTCTTGAGGTGAAAGGAAGTGGGGTAGTTTAAATTCGCATGTGGTTACTAATGGGATAAACTAGTAAGAGTATATTAAAGAAGGTAGGAATTTTGTGGAGGCATGGTTTAACAAATATGATTATAATGAGTACTAAAGGGTAGGGTGGGCGTGGCGTATGACCTTGCATTTTCCATTAACCAGAGATTTTCAAGGTTTAAGTATTATTATATGGAGGATGACAGATGCTGTCCCGTAAATAAAAGACGTTAAACAGGAAAAAATCTGTCATGCTCACTCTGTATCTGTTTCCCAGCATGAAATCTGTTACTAATTCCTTTGTTTTATTGTGACTTATTTCACTCGAACGTTAATATGAAAAGTAATCCTGAAACTGCGGATTGGAGGTTTACCTTCAAGAATGATTCGTAGACATACAATTTGAGGAGATGGTTTGCTTAGCTGTTACTATCAAATAACTTTCTTATTCTCTGCAGAGTTCTATTACCTGAGATTGTCATTTGCTAGCATTTTGTGAAATCGCCTGGTTGCAAAGCTAATCAATTGCATAAGTAAAAAAGATATTGCAGCTACTCCCAGAGCTTTAGAGTGTTTCCTTCTAATGTGTTTTTTTTTGGGGAGGGAGAGTTCTACTAACCTTGTTTCCTTGATCTTGAGTATTGTATTTCATTTTTTTTTACATATATTTGTGTGGTATCTCTTTGTGCTTCATAATCCATATCTTGATGCTTCCTGCTCCCCCAGCCATCGCTCTCTCTCTCTCTCTCTCTCTCTCTCTCTCTCTCTCTCTCTCTCTCTCTCTCTCTCTCTCTCTCTCTCTCTCTTGTGATTTGTATTCTAAATGTAAAATAGCTTCCATCCGTTTAGTCTCTCCACCTGTTTTTTTTTTCTATTTTTTAAATAGAATAACATATGTACTGAAAATTTCCATGTACTATTAATATAGTAAAACAGTAATGTAATTCTTGGTGCATATTGGAGCTATAGATTCTATGCATTTTGAACCTGGTGTATTTGTGCATCTTTTTCAGTTAACCTTTGGAAATGTTGTGCTTTAACCTAACTGCATGTGATGTAGTTTTCTGCGGTGCAGAAAATCCTATTATGGAGTAGCTTGTTGATACATAACTTTATTCCATAGTTTCCTTCATACTAGAGGCAGAAGTCCTTGATTTCACAGGAGAGGGCAAAAGGTATATGCATATTTCAAGCTGAAGTCCTATGAGAATTAAGTATGTTAACGGTCTGGTTAATAATAATAATAATAATAATAATAATAATAATAATAATAATAATAATCACTGACGTATTGTATGTACTCCATACAGAGATGCAATTAGTTTTATGTACTAGTGACAAATATAATTAAACTGACGATAAGTAATTTTCTGATGTATGTTTCTAAGTAGGCCTACTGTACGCATGTGCTGTACAATAACTCAAACTCGGATTGACACAGCTTTTGCTTGTGAATTTACTTAAATGTCTCTATAGTGACAACAAAAGAACAAAACATTAATAAAGACAAAAAACATCGCTATTGACAATCAGCCTAGCCAAACAAAATAGTTGGGACCATCAAAAAGCGCATACCTTGATACCTCTCTTCTGTGAAGTCGAGACTACATCTGGCACCTTGGTTTTTGACTGAGGTGAGGATCTTTAACTGAAAACATTTCACGAAATCTTCGTCATATGTTTCAGCTGGTAAAAATCTTCCAGGTGGCTAACGGAGCAAGTAACCTCGCCGACACCGTGGTCGACTTCACCCGACGTCTTGGGGCGTCTACTGACGGAAACAGCGCCAGTGCTCCCATCAAGGAGGACAAGAACTCAGACGTCGAAATTATTTCTTAAAAAAGAGCTGGAGTACGGGGTTGTCACTGCGTGTAGTCTCTGCTGTCAATGAGCTGCAGTGAAAAATGAACATTGATAGTTTTAAGCGAGAGAGAGAGAGAGAGAGAGAGAGAGAGAGAGAGAGAGAGAGAGAGAGAGAGAGAGAGAGGGTGAAATGCCCCTACAAATTTTTATTTACTTGTAAGGTATGGAAGTAATCGCTTGTGTTCTTCCGATAAAATGTTACCCAAGTGCCTTTATTTAAAATTTGGGGCATCTTTATCAACCATTTTTATACTTTAAGTGCTGCTTTTAATGCAGTTATTACATTGGTCTGAAATCGACCAGCGTTTATCATAATGTACAAAATCTTGCAGATTGGTGAGTGAATAAGACTGACTGCGTATAATGAGTGAATGTTTAGTTTTAGCGTTTGTTGAGACATTTTTGTATTCCGGTTAGAGGGACCTCGGTATCTATTTTAATTATTTTTAATTGTGATTTTTGTGTATGCGACTTTTTAGAGGATGCCACAAATGAAGTCTTAAAGTAAATTGGTTCGTTCATTTCTCCTTAATTATTACACTGAAAATGCGTCCAGATTTAGCTACAAAACAGTTAGATACAAGAAGAGTAATCATCACAAAAGTAAATTATCTTCCACAATCATTAATATCAGGACTAAAATTAAGACGAGAGAGAGAGAGATGTTCTTAATGTATTCAAAACAAGAATTACAGAGACTAATAATGAAAGAAGAAATTGAAAAATAAATTTTGCAAATCACTTTGCGTAAATCATTCTCTTCCATCTGTGGAATTAATTTGATAGGGGCGATAAGAGGTAATCGGGAAGTGGTTCGGGTACAGAATACACTTGGGGAAACCGTACTGGTTTGGAAATACACCACCACCCTTATATAAGAGATACAACACCACTTGAGTATTTGACATCGGCTCGTGAATATATCGCCCGTCGGCTACGGTACATTGGAGGGATACAATATGAAGTTGAAGACTAATGAGGCAGGGATATTGCATAGCTTGAGGCATATTATTTGGGTGCGAATAAATTGCAAAGTTGGGTTAGATCATAAACAATAAATTATGACTGCTGGAAGGGGATTCAGTACCCTTTGAAAATACATCAACCAGGTTGTGATACAACAGTGTGTTGAAAATAGTGAAAAGACACCATGGAATTGGGGCATGTCATACTTAGGCCTAGTTGGAATGCAACACAGACTTGGAACAAATATTTACCACCTTACCCCTGTACAGTTATAGTAAACCATCCCAGTATATACATTATACTTGTCAACAATGCAAAGTAAACGAATTTCGTGCCGGTCTGATGTACTCCCCTGCGTCATTCTTTTTTGTCATACTTTTTGACGGCTTCTCTGATTGCTCTTGCAACTTGCCAGGGATCGTGATTCCGATAAGTTTGCTGCGGAAATAAATATTTCACTCGCATTTTATCATAAGATGCCACTAGCTATGTGCAATTAATTCACGGTTTTCTGAAGAAAAAAGTAAGAAACTGCTTTATAAATGATCATGAGATAACTTCCAAAAACTCTTTATCAAGAAAATTTGTATTCCTGTATATGTGATTGATTGATTAATGAATTAAGAAAATTCATTTAGAGATGAATATCATTTCAAGTTCGAACATTGTCATAAGTTGAAAGAACTTATGTTTTCATTATTGCTCAAAACTGAGCAAAAACAAGATCAATATGGTAAAAATCAATGGAGCCGTTCATTTTACAGAGACTTTCGAAAGCAAGCAGTTATGATACTGACTGGCTAGAAGACACCATATAGGTCGATTCTGTTGACTAACCTGGAAGATTTCACAAGTTGTGTAGTCGACTCTTGGGGAGACGCAGTCCCCTCTTGAGATGAGTCTAGCCACGACAGGTATTCTCCCTAATTTTGTTCCCTTTGAATTTCCTACGGCTGGATAGGCTGCAGCGAATCTATAAAGATTGGCTGATATAAATAAGCGGGTCACAAAGTACAAAAAGGCAGCTCAGGGTCATTTGCCATAAATCTGATAGTTTTGTGATTGGAATTGTGACCTCAACCTTATGATTTTAACCAAAATAATTTATGGTTCTTAGGGACTGAGCTGTGAAGTAACACTGTAGTAGTTTATGGTTCACCTGGTTTTCATTAGTTCTCTGTAAAAGAAAATTATCCTGCCGACTTATCTGTCCGTCGGCACTTTTCCTGTCCGTCCTCAGATCTTAAAAAACTATGGAGGCTAGAGGGCTGCAAATTGGTATGTTGATCATCCGTCCTCCAATCATCAAACATGCTAAATTGCAGCCCTCTAGCCTCAGCAGTTTTTATTTTAATTAAGGTTAAAGTTAGCCATAATTGTGCTTCTGGCAACGATATAGGATAGGCCACCACCGGGCAGTGGTTAAAGTTTCATGGGCCGCGGCTCATACAGCATTATACCGAGACCACTATAGATAAAATTCTTCGGTGCAGTTTTTACTTGTTTACGTTAGCTAATGCCACCGTACATACTTCCTTTGAGCTCAGCAGTGGTATTTCATATTTACGTCAACTGTATTATCAGGATGACGTACATCAGCTCTGAATCTGTTCCAAACCTGATCCAGACTTTCATATTGCGTAAAGGAAATTCTAATGTAGCTTACTGTTCATTGTATCTTACCCTTTGCAAAGCTGGACGAAAGTATCGTGGTATGCATTTACTGTATAGAAAATCAAGCGGTAGAAATCTTCTCCTGGAGATTCACTGAGAAACATCACCTCCATATCCGATTTTCCTGCCTACGGGTTAAGAGAAGAACGATCATTGTCGTATGACTGTGCTTAGTGCCGAATTAAACCTAGCGTTCAACTGGATGACTGAAAAGAAGATAAATTGGAAGTAAGAAAGGTTTTTAATATCCAGGAAGCGCAATTGCACGTCGAAATAAAGTAAAACTCCAATTTGTACATAAGCGAGCTATTTAATTCAGTAAATTTATGCGTATGCTAAGCGTAAGATAACGTACAGGTATAAGTCATTATTTAAGGGAGTGAATATAGATCAGAGCGAGTAAAATGGATTGACATACTAAAGTTGGGAAGGCCACACTATTCCCATAGTGAATAGTGAGGCCTAAGGCCTCGTGGATCTCCAGAAGCGTGGAAAAATAATTTTCGCCTTCTGCGTCGAAGTACCGTTGCCCAGACATCCTCAGGTGTTCTAAAAAACCGTAGTAACGGTCGGGAGTCATCATGATATGGACATGAGGATGAAGCTGCGACACGCCTGCTTGATAGAGGGAATCCCACACGAGGTTAGGATATCTGTTGAAATGGAGAATGAATTAATACCATGAGAGCATAGATAGATACCATAAACTTTACTAGCTCTGGAGTATGGATAGGTACCATAAGAGACATTACTAGCTCTGGAGAATGGAGAGATACCATGAGAAACTTTACTAGCTCTGGGGAATGGATAGATACCATGAGAAACATTACTAGTTCTTGAGAATGGATAGATACCATGAGAAACATTACTAGCTCTGCAGAATGGATAGATACCGTAAGAAACATTACTAGTTCTTGAGAATGGATAGATACCATGAGAAACATTACTAGCTATGAGAATGGATAGATACCATGAGAAGAATTACTAGTTCTGGAGACTGGATAGATGCCACAAGGAACATTACTAACTCTGGAGAGTGGATAAATGGTATGAGAAACTTTACTAACTGTGAGGAATGGAGAGACACGAATGCAACAGTTGCACTCACACGTAATCACCGTCCATTGCCTGCATGTCCTTGGCGACATTCCAGCCCTCGTCGAAGACAGCAAGGAAAGTTGGCAGAGTGAAATTCAGAGGGTGATGTTGCTTGTAAGGGATCACCATTGTGTGCCAGCGATCAAGCCTGAAGGTGTTGCTCACCCTGACTGTGTGCTCCTTCTTGTTCCTGAGAAATAGCCAAGCAATACGATCTATACTCTGGAAGCTGAGTGGTCTGTGGAACGTCTGGTGACAGAGCAGACTTTCTGTAAGCTCTAACTTACGGTAACATTGAAGTCATCAATAGCATCTCAGCTGGAAGAATTCAGGATGCCAAGAAAATCAAGAAAAACGTCTTCGTGCTCCAGGAGTGAAGTACGTCATCGAATGATTATACTTTCCTTTAATTTTTTTCGCCTAAGCCACAAGGAAACAGATGATATTGGGTTATCATGTCATCAAACCGCCAGCTTTATCATATTATTATTATTCAGAAGAGGAACCCTATTCATATGATACAAGCCCACAGGGCCTGACCTAAAGATAGATGATGCCAGTTAGGTCCACCATGGATGAGGCTGAGTGATGCTTTTTCTAATAAAGCCATCAAGATACTATAGAACAACAGAGATTAAATGACATAACTATATAGTTTTTGACGTTATAATTAAACGAGTTAAAAAGAAATAAAGAAAAATAATGTATATTGTTATTTGCATTTATTTATATAAAAAACTTTGTCCTATCACAAAGTGAACACAAACTGAAGGAGGAAATGAAAAGTTATAGGAAAATTGAAGTCTTACTAAGAGATAAATAGTTACGTCGCTTTTTTTAACAGGTTCTGCAAATAAGCCTACTTATCCCACCTTAGCAGCCATCGGCATTGCAGTTTAATAAAGCTAATGTTATACCTATAAAAATCTATCTGAATTCATTAATACAAAAATCTTTTGATAAAAAACTCAAAAGCTCAACATGCCATTAATTTTACCAGTCTTCATATGTGTATGATCCAAACGTGCTTATGTTTGCTAGGGCAAGAAGTAGGCAGGTCATCGATATAATGATTGGGTCAGCATTTTGTGACAGATGACTGTAGTAACAGGACCGATAAATGACATTTGCAAAAATAAGATTCCTCGGAGTGGAATGAGCAACGAATCTGACATGAAGTTTCTAAATTGCTTATGCACATTACAAAATACTAATAATAATAATAATATATTAATAATAATACACGTTCAGCCCCGGGCTCAGGCATCTCCAACACGTGGCAGCTCAGTTCCATCTGGAGAAGGGCATGTTCGGCGGCGGAGGTGTGTGTGGTCTCCCCTCTGGGGAAGGTGCTGGCACATCTGAGGCTTCTTGAACAAGAGTGAGATGCCCATGGAGAGCATCCCAATGAGACTGACAGTGACCCCGCCCTTAAGTCTCTCCAGGATAAGGACTATGCCCACCGCCGAGACACGGTGCACAGTTAGCTCGTACATTGCAATGGCAGGCATCTGCGTATCCCAACCAGAAGGAACACCACACATACCAATCTGACGGATTACCAGCCCTCCGCCGCCGAGCATGCCCTTCTCCAGATGGGGACGAACTTCCATGTGTCGGAGAGGCCTAAGCCAGAGTCTGAAAGTGTTGACATTGAGGTCCTCATAGGTTCCAATTCATATTAATATTATTCATGACATACACAAAAACATTGTTCAGATCGCTGAAAGAAAACACGAAAACAATTACGTTATAAAATATCAAGAAAAAAATACCTAACAAAACGAAAAACTAGGCACAAACTAGACCCCACCCCCAAAAACTAAATACATAAACAGAATAACTACAAGGAACCAAACCTTCCCAAAACGTCCATGGCCGTGCTTTCGAGGGCCTACAGAAGTCGCAGTTTTGTCTAGTCTCCTCCGATTGTCTGTCCACCCACTCGTACAGATTGACCGGGGGTCTGGGCATCGGGCGACTGGAACGCAAAGTGTTGTACATGACATGTTCTGACGTCAGCGGATGGTACACGTAGATTAGTTCCTGAAAGGACATTGATTGATTGGTTATTTTTTACGTCGACTGGCGTCGCAACGAGTATGGTTGTTGCAGGACCCACTAAGACTTAGAAAAGTCTTAGCCTTAGATAATATGTATCAAACAAAATCTTGGTAAAATATTTTTCGAAAAAAATTGACTCACGCCATAAAAACATTACTAACGCTTTCGCATTTTGCATCCATAGAATTGTAATAACAACTAAACGCATAGGTTCTTGCATACATTATTTTCCTGTCTGTAAAATCGATAAGAGAAGTTTTACACCCTTTTTTTTTTAATTAATACTTCGTCTTCTGTCTAAAATGTCAAATGGCTCATGCTGGGTAATGTTTATTTAGAAATGACGTCATCAGCCCCACCACCTTCATTATTACTAGCATTGGTTATTTCTGCTGCTACTACTTCTATTACTACTAATAATAGTAATAATAATTTTGATGAAATAATTCAGATTCATTGACCACATCAATAGCAGTAATTGGAGAAGTGGTTTCTAAATGAACGCAAGAGTAGTGACAGCCAAGGCCACAGTCCGCGTATAGTTGATTATAAGTGGACCACAGGGACACTTGGTCCTCATTAACACTAAACAAAATTTCGGTCCTTGAGGTTATTAATTAATTAATTATCGTTAATTTACATAGTTCCACTGAACTCAGACCTTGAGCGTAAGTAGCCCTAGAGCTTGTACTTAGAACCATGTTATCTTTGATACTACAGTACTTTCTGTCAAATTTCATATTTCTCTCGTGAATGATAACTTCGAAGACGTCGATATTTAGAGAGAAAGCATAAACACAGTTAATTGCATTATCACATCCACTCTGAGTGTTTGAATTTTTAGTTACATTTATTGCAATTAATTTGTCATTTTTTATTGAATTTATTTTTTCTTTTCCAGCTTCAGTCATCAACCTCTTTGTTAATATGTCTCACTGGTCAGCTAACCAGATGGCTATCTGTTGGAGATCATTATTTTCAATAGATAAAATACGCCATTCAGGGCAAGAAAATGCCTAGCCCTCATTAGATCGACCTGTAAAGATTATTAATGATTATATTATGACCCTAAAATCCTCTCTAATATTAAATATGAAAGCAATGTCTTTGAAATAGAAATGAAACTTTTCAGGAGTGTAGCATCAATGGAGGTCCCATTCAAAAATACATTTTCAAATCAAATTACGGAATATTAAGCATAATAAACGTAGAGTACATAATTAGTGCTGGAACCCTTATAAGAGACACTTCCTAATATTTCATTGCAATGTTTTAAGCAAGATTCTTAGCTATCTAACCAGAGTTTTTTTTTTTTTTATATCACCGAAAAGAATGTAGCAGCAATTCCCTCACTATATCCTTCCAGTCACTTTTAATAAGATGGACATGTAACTACCGTAGTTTATCCTACTCATGATCAAGGAATTTTTCCATTCATTCGTTCATTTAGGTGAAAACTTACGGAAGATCAAATGAATTCTATGGAGACAGTTCTCACAGGCGATATCCGTCCAGCATTAAGTCAAAGACCTCACGGTCTTAGGTACACCATTCACCATCACATCTCCCTATAAACTCACCTGATTGTGTACTTTTTTGAGAAGATCAGAGTTGTTTCCCAGCCATCGTCTCACTTTGTACTCATAGCTCCCTGGAAATGTGAGCTTCGGCGAAAAGCGAATACTGATTTTGTACATGAGGTCAAATTGCCTGTAAGCGTCCTTGCATCCTCCTACGACAGAATGCGACCACTGTGGTATCAAGATGTTGAAAATCTCTTCCACATCCTCGAGGTCTTTGGGAAAACAGTTATTTCGGTACCATTCCTGAAGAGAACGACAGCAGTTAAAAATTTCTTATATTTATGGTACACACACGTACATATGTTTTTTCTTGAACATTAGAGAGTAGTTTTGCTTTGATATATGTGTGTGTGTTTGTGTGTGTATGTGTGTGTACGTATATACAGTCCCCGCATTTTGACTTTGCGCTATGGGTGCAATTGCAAGTCCAACACCGAACCATAAAAAAAAAATGGTAAACCAAAGTATTTGTAATAGAACAATAAAGCTCTTACGGAACACTCACCTATGAATGCACTAATACATGTATGTTCTCCATGACTCTTCTTACACAATATGACGCGCTCTGGGACCGATGCTATCAATTTTCACCATCGCCCTGGATCGTTGCTATCCCACATCTACTGTATATCCGTGCATCGGAATGTTTTGAAAATCAGTCGAAAAAAATCGACCGGGAATAAATTGACTAATTGACAACTGAGCCCTATTCTCCCAGGCAATAGGGGAAGTGTAGGGACAAGGAGAGGCGGGAAATCAAGGCGGGAAAATTATCAGTGTCCAAGCAAAGTGCAAGAATGACCTTGTCCCCATCAAGTTTTTCCTGTTTGAAACGACGTCTATATTCACGTATCGGAATGCTTTGAAAATCCTTGAGAAAAAAATTGGTAGGGATAAAGTGATTAACTGAGCCCTATCCTTCCCCGCATTTAGGGGAAAAGTTGGGACAAGAGGCGGGAGGGGAAATCAAGGAGGGAGAAGAATCAGTGTTCAAGCAGAGTGCACGCATGACCTTGACTCTCTCAAGTTTTTTGCCTCCTGGAACCTACGTCTTCGTTCGTGTATCGGAATGCTTAAAAAATCCATGGAAAAAAAATCGACCGGGATAAAATTGACTAGCTGAGAACTGAGCCCTGTCCTCCCACCTCAATAGGTGAAAAGTTGGGACAAGGGGGAGGGTGGTAGGCCAAGGCAGGAAAACAGTCAGTGTCCAAGTAGAGTGCAAGAATGACTTGACTGAAATTTTGTCTTTTTGAACCTAAGAGCCGTTGGTTGGACATATTTCCCATAAATCATTCCGACATAGTGAAGCATTATACATCATATGGCGATATGGTGGGTGTTATTGAGTGCTACAAATTAGGTGTAATGACCGGTGAAATTAGCTGACCGGTGTAAAGTCTCCGACAATGCTATTTAGATTAAACGAGGATCTATAGTTTCTTTAGGCCTTGGGTTAATCTAGCCTTGTGTTGGCACGAGCTCTTGCTCCTCGGCAGCCCGTAAATGGACAAGGCAGAATCTCCTCGAGTACCGGTAGGGAGGAGAAAGAGAAGTAGGATGCACAATCATGGTGGGGAGGGGGACCAAGTGAAGAGGGAGTTTGAAGCAACTCCGACCATTACTACCAGTCAACTTACGGAGGAAAATCTTGGTCTTTGTAGGCCCTCAGTTCGTACCATTCAGCGTTATTTGAACAAGCGGCTTCGATGAATTGTCTGCGAAAAATAAGCTGTTTAACTGAAACCCAGAAAAAAAGCTTTCTTCATGTTGTTAAAGAATGGAGTTTAAATGAGTGGAAAAGTGTTGTTCACTTTCGAGTCAATATTTCACGTGAGTGATGACAGCCTGTCTGAAGTATTGTGAAGGAAAACTTCCAATCCCTTAGATAAACGGTTGATTCGTAACAGTTAATAGTATCGGTCCCAAGCATTACAAATTGCGTGAGAAGAGTTATGTAGGGCCTACCAAGTATTAGTGCAGCATTAGGTGAGTGTTCCGTAAAAAATTCATTGCTCTAGTACTAACACTTTTTTAAACAGTTTTTCCACCATTCGTTGTTGGGCTTGCAATTGCACCCATAGCTCAAAGTATTATTGCAGTAATAGGCGAGTGTTCCATAGAAAATTCATTGTTCTAGTACTAATACTTTTTTTTACCAAATAGTTTTTTCTCCATTCGGTGTTGGGCTTGCAATTACACCCATAGCACACTTTTTTTTTACCAAATAGTTTTTTTTCTCCATTCGGTGTTGCGCTTGCAATTGCACCCATAGCGCAAAGTCAAATTGTGGGGATTGTACTGAATACATTATATATATATATATATATATATATATATATATATATATATAATATATATACATATATAATGTATAAAATCACACACACACACACACACACACACACACATATATATATATATATATATATATATATATATATATATATATATATATATATATATATATGTGTGTGTGTGTGTGTGTGTGTGTGTGTAGTTATAATCATTTTAACACTTGGATTGTTTATCACACATCACCACAGGGGAGAATATGAGTGACGGAGAGTACAGTAGGTCCTGACTGGTTTCAACATCATTTCCAAGCCATTGACGAAGAACTGATACACAGTGGTAGAAATCACGATATATATACTACAGAGACAGTACGGACGAACGTAAACAACCGTATGAGAATACAAATCGTAAAATGTTTAAATTTTAAGGAAGGTGGTATCATATTTGTAAACAGTACGGGGTCACTGGCACTAATGAGTTTTTCGCCCCTCCTCTTTGACACCTGCCAAGTGTGGATTTGTAGTCTCCAACGGTCTGTGTGTTTGTTGGTACTATCCCTGGATTAGATATTGTGATTTCTACCATTATGTGTCAGTCTTTCGTCAATGAAACCGGTCAGGACCTACTCCCAGTCTAAATTTTTCACGTGATGTGTCATATGTACAGTAGTATATATATATATATATATATATATATATATATATATATATATATATATATATATATATGTGTGTGTGTGTGTGTGTGTGTGTGTGTGTGTGTGTGTGTGTGCGTGCGTGCGTTTTGTGCTTGCTTACGTGCGTGTAATATTTTCGAATATAAATCCTCAAATCTTCTTCTTCTTTTACTTTTAACGTGCTTTTATTCCCATTTTTGTATGGGGTAAGTACGATGCCTTCTTTGAAGGACTTTTTGATTTGGCTTTGGGGTAGACCTGTGGTCTCGATCGGCTGCCCTGCCTGACATCGCTTAGACCCCGGTACGTATGTTTCATGTATCATACCCGACCCAACGCCCTTTCTTCCCAGCAGCGAGAAGTTATTGCGCGGGTATGGCGAGTTCGACATTAATATAAAATTCACCATGTTTAGGAAACACTTCATGCCCATAGGGAATTACTTATGCACGTGTACCTACCCAAAGGTATAATGAATCCGACATCAGTGGGTTATTTGTGACTAAAAATTTGAAACTATAAATGACCACGTGTAAAATCAGTTGTAAATATTTGTATATATATACAGATATATATATATCTAAATAAATACATATATATGTGTATGTATATGTGTGCGTGTGCGAGTGTTTTGTGAGTGAACGAGCAAATATGCGTTCATAAATATGTTGCTAAGGCATTGACCATATCCTGTCTAGATTTATGAATGTGCCAAGTGTGACAAAAAAAAAATAATGAAGGAAAGAGACAATAGTCATCTTCAAGGGTCAATGAGTGACATAAAAAATAATTTCCCTCTCCTTACTATTGTGTTTGAATAAACACTGAAATAATAGTTAAATTCTGATCTTTCGTTCATGCCGTGAAAAGTAATCTAGGAAGACTGTACTCTAACTTAATCAAGCCTTACCATCGTATATCGCGTCTTGGTTGTAAATTCCGGCCATTCAGTATATTCTACCGCCAAACTCCTCTCCAGTGGAAGCTGGAAATTCGATGATCTGTTTACGAAAATTCTCGTCATGAGGAATAACACAAACGCGGTTATAATCCAGCTTATCGCGAGTTTGGTCGACAACGAAGCCATAATTCTTTCATTTATGACACCTGTTAGGGAAAGGATGTAGAAATTTTCAGAATAGGGATATAACGACTGCCAAGCGTGTTTTGATCGCCAGGACAAATTTGTGTAATTTTCCAAGAATTTCTCTGTATTTGTGAATATAAGAAGCACGTGAATATAAAAAAAAAAAAATAAGCATGCCGAGACGTTTGAAGTATAGAGAACATGTGTATGCATAGCTTCTAATGCATAAACAATTAGAAACAAAACATATGAAATCCTGAAGAGACTGAAACGAGTCTTATGAAGAAAGGAGAATAATGGGAATCCACGAAGAAAGGAAATAAATGACAATAATAAGGTACTGCAATACCAACTTGCCACACTTATTTTTTTGAAAATTAAATGAAGGAATAAACAGTACATCAGAAAGTCAATTAATTTATCTGATCCGTTTTGGAATAACACTAAAAGCGTCACAGTGCTCGCTTAAGGCGCGCTTTCTCTTTATCACAACAGAAACATGACCTGCAGAGAGAGGAAATGAAAACCCGCAATTTTTTTACAAGTGTTCGATATTTTTACCCAATTTACAGTTCATCTGTTCATCACAACGGTTGAGCATGCTGGATTCACCTGTCTGTTTGTCTGTCTACACACACACACATATAAATATATATATATATATATATATATATATATATATATATATATATATATATATATATATATATACATTTATACACACATATATATAAATATTTGTGTGTATATATATCCCAGAGCATTCACGGCAATTTTTATTTATAGATATTATTTTGGTCATTGTCCCTCGACTCAAGCAACTTTGTTGCACCTGTCAAGCTACTAAATCTGCTTTGCAGATTTTAGCAATACTTCGAGTAAAGAGAAAGTATGGAGGATTAGATTTCATAATGATGGCCAGGTAGATTCTCTGACAAATCTGGAAATTCCCACTGACAGGTCAGTTTGGTAGGCTTTCCTTGCTTTCGTGTTTCCATAGTCCTTTTCATTTCACATATTTCAAGAAGCATGTTTCTAAATTTGCTTGTGGACAAGTTACCTTATTTGTGTTGGTCTTCTTAATATCTATCGGGCCTGGGCTGTGTAAGTTTATTTGACTTTTCTTCCAATTGGGATTTACATTATTTGAAGTTTTGTGTGTTCAAAGTATACAACTTCCTGTGTACAAAGTTTTTTTTATATCCATGGTGTTCCTGGCCTTGTAAGGTCTTATTTCTTGTTTTAATAAAGTTCAATAGAAATATCCTTTGTAGACCACAATTATTACCAAAACTAATGTAATCATTACTTAGAAATGCGTTATGAGGAAAAACGTATGCAACGTAAATGAATAATCGTATTGTGTATGTCATCGAAAAATGAAATGGCATCCGTGAACGTATTTGTTACTCTTAAACTAGTCAAAGAGAAACGACCAGGCTTCTGGTGCTGAGAACAAGCTTTGCTTTAGCTAGATTGAGCTCATCTGCTATTTCGGGACCTTGTCCGGTTTCCAGAATCTTGTAGTACATCTTATCTCGGCTCTTCTGGTTGTGTTGCTTCAGGTTATAGCAGACGGATCAATTTCCAAACCTTCTTTAGGTATTTGGGTTGTACGCTCAATTGCCTTTTCATCTTTATTGGTCTATTTCCTGGCTTCCAGTTTGCGTTCAAGCCTCCCACAATAGCGTCTGGTCAAAGCTAAGTGGTTACTTCATGGTGGTCTATTTGTGAACGGTGAGATATTCTGAATAACTCTGCACATTTTGTTGTTCGCGTAATTCAGATGGTCCAAAACTACGACTAGTATGCTCATTAGGGCCTCTTTCATATTAATATTACGGTATTTACAAGAATTCTTGTTGCCGATATTTCCCATTGACTGAATTCTTACATGAAGTTCAAAAGAAACTATAAACGATTTTTGTGTATTTGTGAGACGGCAGCAATACATTAATGAATGTCTGAAAAAACACAACCAAAATGCAACCAAATTCCTGCAGCTTGAAGAAAGATATTATATTCTATAGAGTGTTCACAAGAAAATCTGCCAGTCTCTCATATGGGTACTATTTAGTCACATGTCTGGTTGATTGGCTGTTCTGATTAATTAAGACTGATTCACACCTCACGGACAAATTATACAGCCAATGTTACTCTGATAGTCTCTGCTATATATATAAAAAATTTTATATATATATATATATATATATTTTATATAATTTTTTTCTTTTGGAGGATCTACTCACCGCACCTGTTACCACACCTGGGCAATGCACCTGTATGTATCAGGACATGTGATACTTGCAAAAAAGACAAAAGCTGAATTTCGATATGAATTTTTATGATTTTTTTATTTTGTATTGTTTGTGTTTGTCGTTTTTATATTCTCTTATCTGGCTTTTGTGAATTTCTTTAGCTTCTTTTTTCTTCTTTTGTTTTTTCAACACTCTTGAAACTTCTCCATTGTTTCAGATGCACAGCAACCCGGGTATAAGTAGAATAATGGAATTGATATTTCTAATCCCTCATACTCAAGTCAAGGCACCAAGGAACCCTCTAAAAAGTGCGAAACTTTATTTTTTTAAAAAAAACTCTGAGGACACGAACAGTGTATTGCCATTATGCTAAACATATATGTTTTGCTTCATTAAGATTTTCAGTGCATTGTACAGTAAGTCTGGAAACGAAACATGTATAATTTATTGACGTTTGAAAATTCTTCTAAAAGGAGTAGCCTAATTCCCTACTTCTCTTTAATCAGTATTTTCTCATTTTTTCGATCTGAAATCAGATGCTCTTCAGAAGGAATGTTCAAATTTGCTTTATATTTATCTTTACTTTACATGAAGAGAACTTAAATACCTTGAAGAGTATAAAAATGTTGCACTCGCGGGCTCTTCGCTATTGAGGAGCTCAGTGCAACTCATTCAAAAGCATTTATTAAAGGATCTACAAAGTTAACTGTTCTGGCTAGCGAGAGAGCTTTCCAAGAGAGTATGCTGATTTTATCAATGGGAGAAAAAAGTTATCTCCCCTGGCTGGGTTGGTAACAGTGTGTGCTTGAAGCACAGAGCATCTTAGATAAGAGTTCAAACCTGCTAGGGGACTGCGATGTATCTTCTCCATTAATTGCCAGTTATACTAACCATTGCATTTGTGTTTCATCTTTTTCAGGGAACATTGTTGCATACCACAGTCAATCCCCTGAATTTGGCTTTCTTTCCTTTATATGTGCTAAAAATAAGTCTTTCAAAGTTCTGTAGTTCTGTTGGTTTTTATATTCTTTACCTTGCTCAGACCTTTCTCTTAAAACAGATTTGACTGACTTTAAAGCTCTCAACATGTGTGAAAACCATCTTACCTTGTTTTCATTGCCTTACATGTCAGTATTTAGCAAGGTTCTTCTCACTGATCTGAAAGTCGACGAGGTACGAGCTTTTATGGCTTCAGTTGAGAGGGTGAACCGCCTTACGTGCAAGTTTTTGTCCAGCATTTTCTGCTGAAAATTTCATGTGGAATATAATTTCTTGTTTATTACACCACACTTCCAGAGTTAGGGATTTTGTTCTTTTTACTTTTCACTAAAGAGATCCACTTTTTAAATAGTAAATACCATTGATTTTATGTATTTTAGACCACTCCAAAATATTTGGTCTGCAGACTGTGCACTAAGATGCAAAATATAAAAAGAGGAAAGCAGAACATATTTAAGAATACGGAATGACGCTTTAAAGATTTAGAATACTCCCGGAACAAAGCAGGTGAAATAAACCTTTGCCAGAAACAGTTGTTGAAATAAGAGACCACAATGATTTCGTAGGGAAAAACATACTCCTGAGAGAAATTAACAGGTTAGTGCTATTACTGCGGTTGATCTTTTTACATTAGCTGGGCACAGTTGATCCAAAAGATGCAACTCAAAAACCATTATACTTTTCCAAACTTATGCTGTTATATTGTTATCATATTCAAAGTGTTTCACTCTAGCTGTCTCTACATAAGTTTAAACATTTTATTCACTTAAAAACACCATAATTCGGTCAGTATACAAAGGTTACAATGTTTACTCAAAGATTTTCGTTAACTAACAAGAGCAAGACATCCAACCGAGCTTTCAGTTCCCATTATGACTAAAACTCTGCAACTTTAGAGTATTAAATTAATAATTAACTTATTCACTTGTAAAAGTGGCTTCAGGGGTTTTCAAAGCAAAGACTGAATGTGATTACAAAAATCACAGAATGGCCTGCCCCACTTTATCTTCCTCAAAATAATTTGTTTCTTTTTTTTTTTTCGTCTAAAACTTTTAATAATTACCTTATTCAGTCTAAAATCTACTAATTAACAGTCAACAAAATAATGCTAGCCCAGCAAGGTAGGCTTATTTCAAATTTTATATCAACAACCCACAAATGATTATACGGAGGAACATTTTTTAGTGAACTAATTTTTTCTTGCCTTTAAAATCTACTTATTATACTCTTGTCAAGGGATACGCAGTTGAGCGTTTATTCTATAAGGTTTGTAATCAACAGTCGCACGTACCCTCATTATTTTCTTCTAAATCGTTCGTTTTAAAATCATAAATATATTTGTTCAGCACTTTCTGTTATCGATCGGGGAAATTTCTTTTCACTCGTTACTCTTGTAGCCTTTGCTAAGATTGCATCACTAGTCAACACACCCATCTGGTGATTTCTTTTTGGAATGTTTGATAAACTTGAGTAACAATCTTATGATATCATAGAAAGATAAATCTAGTCGCAGGTACGCGAGTTTTATCTTCTCACCGATTGTGAAAATTTCAGGTGCATTTTTTTCAAACGTTCGTCCTTAATTGGATAAGCAATTTACTGACTGACTTAGCTAACCAAACATTCATTCTTGTGGTCTAAAAATAGAAAATAAGAAGTCTTTACCTTCTAAACAGGGTACACTAAACTTACGAGACTGGATGTGCGAAGGGACTTTTGAGTACTTTCTCCACTTCTGTCTGAGGCTCTACTGAACAGTAACATGCCGAAATAAAATATGCCTGCCCACTGAAAGTATATGAACACCTGTTCATATACTGTTCTGAAGCGCCTCAATTTTACTCGGTACCGTACCTATACATTCTTGAATTATTTATGTGAAAGAGCAGGAGTGCAAGAAACAGCATAAATTATGTAAGAATATTTGTTTTCGTATAATTCAAGCCCGAATTGGAGTAAGATGAGGTGTACGAAGAAGCGTCATGAATTTAGTATTTAGTGGAACATGGAAGAGACTGGGTTATAATTCAGATGCACTTTGCAATATAATAATAATAATAATAATAATAATAATAATAATAATAATAATAATAATAATAATGTAATAATACCTATCTATCTGTCACCAGTGAGTCCCAAGATCGATGCCGGCCGGAAAGTTGTTCTGGGGTGAGAGATGGGGGGTGTTTATATTTCATGCTAAGCGTCACGGTTTTACAATATTTGCATAAAAACAAGTTGGCATTCTTACAATTAAAATAAAAGCACCTATCAAAACGATTCAGAGTAATAAAAAAATCAAAGATTTAAGAGTTTTTTTTTTTTAAAGGATCCCTCAAACCATTAGCCCTTTTGAAGAAGATCCAGAAGTATAATGTAAAGAAGCGTGGGGTGAACATATTATTTACGTTCTTTTTGACAACACCACTTTCATTTGGTTTAGCACGTTTCGTACCGATCCCTCTCTCTGTATTCGCAGGTGTTGGCACCATAGACATCTGGCACAAGTGTCTGTTCTTTCATCCAAAGGAAGGGTGTCTTTCCATCACCTTCTGAATGACGCTGCATCCAATGAGGACAATCGGGATGTCGTCGACTCTAGATAAGTGAAATGACAATACTTGAGAAGATGAAGAAGACCTTTTCAAAGCTAATGAGGACGTTATTATCAAACCTTGATGTCACCCTTGCTAAACAAGGACATGACATTCAGAGTATGGCTTCCTTAAGAAGTCGTTTGGCTTCCCCGGAGGGGGGGGGATGTAAATGTTTACGTCTGCCCTCCTGCTTCGGACAGTGTTCGATTCTGCACAAGGCTCGCACATCTGCTGTAGAAACAGAAAGACACTTCACTCTTCCGCTTTCTAGGTTTCCTGGTTATCGCTCCTTAGCAGACATCAGACCGATTTAAATATCTAATTTGTAATTTCGCTATGAATTATGACTTTTTTACCATCGTTAGGATTGTATTACAATAATTTAAACATTGTATTTCATTTATTTGATGGGAAATCTCTGAAACATACTCCAGATAGCGATATTTCTTCTTGGATTGTTAGGATATATTCACATTTTATTTTCATCAATTATTTAAGTTACACAGCATGAGACTGGAATGTATTGATGACCTTTATTCTACCTGGAAAGAGAGAGGATAACATTTTAACTTAAGCCTGGAACTCTCCATTTTATGGTGAAGAAGAATATATATATATATATATATATATATATATATATATATATATATATATATATATATATATATATATATATATTTATATATATATATATATATATATATATATATTTATATATATATATATATATATATATATATATATATATTGCATAAAAAATGGGTAACTTTTGAATTGAATTTTACATCGCAAGAATCGAATAGGGGTCCTGGAGAATGACCCAGTCTTTTCCAGAAAATCCATTGATGTTATCATTCATTAGAATTATTACAGAGGAGTCTCTAGAGAATTTTCTACTTCAATGGTTGTTATGGCAGTCAGTAAGATACATTCACGACAAAGAGCAATGTACTAAAACGTATGATTTAAAGATTTCTCATTTCATGAATACCTTAGCTATGAAATCATCTTTGTGTGTGCAATTAAATAAAAAGATACACAAAATGTTTTCCTCTTTATTTTTTAATTAAGAACAAACAAACATTTATTATGAACTGAGTTCTATATATTGCACTAGTGATTCGGGTAAACCAAGCATTCTCGTGCCATGTGGTAATGCCCAGTGTGATGAGAGTTCGCTTCTTATCCTGTATCTTGCCCAGTGTTTGAGAGATGGAGGTTCGTCACTCAAAATCTTGTCAGTTATTATGCGAGGGTGGATGACGTCATTGTCCCACTCAAGCTCACGTCCACCCAGGGCACTTAAGAGTAACTGTAACACTCCAAGAGCGTCTGGAGGGTAGTCAATAGGGTAGCTGAAGAAACATGGACATAGCTGCTCTTGGCAGCTGCATGGAGTCATCTGGCCTATTGTACCTCGTGCATGAGCTGACAAGCGTCTAAGAGCCACTTTGAACGGGCACAGCTCACCTCCCAGGTAAGGAGTTGCCCCGTTCTGCAGCAACAAGAGCACAGCATCCTCATCACCGGCCTGAGCAGCTACATAGAGAGGAGACGCTCCTTGCATGGTCGCCAAAGGGGTGTCCACAAGCCTCGTGGCATCCCCACCTGGTTGAGGAAATGTCAGTTGAGAGCTGCGTGCGTGATCGATGAAATACTGAAGTCTGTGCCTAGCTTCTTCCGAAGAATCCGTGTCAGGTTTCCATGAGCTAAGAAGATGGGAAACTTTGGGCCCTAGGAGCGCAGGAGTCACTAACCTGTCCAAGCCGTTTTCACAGCGGTAAAGAGTTTCCATCAACTCTTTTATCACATCGGCATTCTGTAAATCTTGTTCTACAGCTATGGATGCTCCCACATAGAGAATATTGTGAAATTTTCCCAACCTGCAAACACCACCATTGCTCTCATAATGCTGGGCATGGTACTGTAAAACAGCCTTGAGGAAATCACCCGTGGCCTTTTGAATATCTGAAGAGGCTTCAAGCATGGGTGTAAAAGCCTGGACAAGTTCATCTCGACGTTTGCGGGAATTAAGGCAGTCTCTAGCGCAGGACGTTAAGAGATTGTCTAACATTTTGGGGGTCACTTTTAATCCGTTTCCATCCCGGGCACCGGCCAGAACTGCTGGCCACAATCTTTGGATGAAAGGGGCGTCCTCTCCACTTTGAGGACCCCAGTCCAACACCACGTGATATGGCTCTATGATATTTCTGCGAGGTATCATTTCAAAAGTCAAAGACCGAGTAGTTGATTGAAGAAAAATTGATAACGAAATATAAAAGTGTCAACGAAATCAAATTGTCTTAAGAATAAACTCAACTACTTAGAACTTTTAGGTTTCCGCTGTTTCGGATTGGTCGCCAATTCATTTGATTTTTCAATATTTAACCAACCAGTTAAGAAAAGAATGGTTCACTGGCCCAATTCAACACAGAACAGTTGCTTGGACAGCACAGCTAAATGCTTGATGTTCTTGTTTCGTCTAAGTTACTTGTGCATTTGCTTTTCCTTAAATTTCAATCTCTAGGGTATTTTACATCACGAGAATTTCTTTTGAATTCACTTCACATCTCCTAGCCATGACGTCAAAATTAGAGTCACTTGCAAATAAGAAGCTCCACAATCTTCTTGACGTTTCAGCGTCAGGAACCAGTAAATAACTACGACAGAGGCCAGACTTCTTGTTGAAATGGCCTAACCTGAAAGCCTAACAAGTGACGCGCAGGAGGGGCTAAGTGGAGTAGTATTGTGGGGGAAATGGGATTCCCTTTCCCCCCTCCATCCTTTATTCTTTCTTTCCTAATTCGTATTACTGATTTAGAGGCATAAATTTTGCATAGTGTTTTCCACTTTTGTCAAAGTCTTTTCATCATTTGTATTTCTACATGCATTAGGAGGTGAGAATGAAAGGACCAGTGCAGTATAGCATTTTGCAAACTTCCACCCCTCCGTTCCACAAGTAATGCGAGATACTTTTACACTACGGGGCTTGATTTTTGGTTCTTTGAAGAATAAACGTTATCAAGGCTTTATTTTTTGTAAATCTTACCTCAGCATGTAAGATGTTATTGTTTATTATGTTCTGGAAACGGCTTTAATTCCCAAAAGCCATTGTTTGAAACTTGCAGTAGATCAGGGCAGTCTAGTGTCCCTAGAATATATCACAGAGGGTTCGAAAAGCCAACGGAGGGAGTATAAGGGATAATCGATTCGATTCTCAAAAAGAGATTAAGAGTAAAAATAGTGGAGAGAGAGAGAGAGAGGGGGGGGGGAGATGGAGCAATTCTCATTGCCAGATCGCGTCACACTAATTATGTCTGTGTAAGGAAGATGAAATGTTTTAGCTAGTCCTTTACTAAATTATCTGATAAGAGTTTATCAATCGATAAATGTCTTACAGTGTCTCATACATTCGAAGGAATTCATTCCTCTTATGAAAAGCTTTCAGCAGGGTAGGTTTTGGATGTCTTCACAACAAGGTAAATTCCGCAAATATGAGATAAAAAAAAAGGACTATTTTAGATTGAAAACTGGTTGCTGTTGCATTTAGCGTTGAGTCTAAGAATATCCTACATAAAGTGTTTGTTAAGTATTACTCTAAATATATTTTTATAAAAGGAATTTGTTAAAATAAATAAAGAAATCACGCATAGTTTGGTGGTTTTGATCTATGGTTAAAGTACTTAAGTAACAGGGAATGAAGTCAGTCTTGAGCGAGTTAATTTAGAGACTTTAGTTACTGTACAGCATTTAACAGAGTAAGATACGCTGAAATCAGTTCCTTTATGCACGTGAACTTCTCACCTAGAGAAGCCATCCTTAAACTCGTGAACGAACCCTATTGAGGGTCTTTGGTTGCTATCCCTTCAGAGAAATATATACTTTTTGTTGATACTTTTGTGAAAGGAAGATATTTCCTTGTAATAAAAAATGTAAGTGCATATAAAAATATTTTTATTTCTCATAAGGACCATTTTCGTGAATTCATGTTACGAGGGAAACGCTGCATTAACTTTTGCTCACACATAAGTCATACTATGGGATTGTTGTCTGAACATAACGCCAGGTTACGTCGAAAATTATTGCGCCTTCGACTGATAGAAAATAAATTGTTCAGAAGCCAACGGTAAAACATATTTTTTTCTTTTTTGTTTGTCCCTGAGCTTAAGGTTTGAAAATATCTTGTTTTCTAGGTTGTCGAGGTGAATGTGTGAGAAAACAAAGAGTAACTTTCATCATTTCGTGCTTAGAGTAAGAGAATGTAGTAATATTTTGAGTTCGTTACGGCACTACAAACTTTCAGCTACTCTGTCTTTTAGACCAAACTCGATTTTCTATCAGTCACTTAAATAAGCGATATGATAAATTTCTTATCAGCAGATACGCCTTCCGTTGGGGTCTAGCTAGGTACACAAAATGGTCATGAGGCGGGGTCGGGGGCCCGGGTTAGGTAGGAGAGACAATATAACAGGTAGACTCGATATTGATCATGTAAAATGTTTCATCTGCCATGTGACATCGCTCTTTTTTTTTATAAGTGTCAGAGTTTTTTCAAGCTTTGTTAAAAGGTGGCCCATTAAAAAAATGGAAGATCTTTCATTATTAGGAACTGAAGAAAAGTCTTGTAGTTATCAAGCGCACACTCACACATACACTGAATTTGTGAACTGAGAGTGATGAGCCGTTGCAAAGGCTCGGGAAACGACTGGAGGGTTATCACGACGAGGAATACTTCTTTGATATCAGATAGCTGCTTCAATCGCCTACCGAAAGATTACGAAAGCAGTACACCATGAGATTCGCGTTCATCTCGGTGCAAGTGAAGGACAAGAGAGTGCCGATAAACCCCAGCACGACTGAGGTCTACAAGTTCTTCCTTGGAGACTGCATCATATATTCTAGTGCAATAGCAGTGAAGTTCATAGAAAGAGCCTGAGACGGGCAAAGTGGCGGGTCTTGATATTTCAAGAATTGTGCGTATGTATAAAAAAGATATACCGACACGTATCATGAGTGATTTTGCTTGGTAAAACCTTTTTACTTCGAAAATCAAAGCACGATAAAAAAATAAAAAAGTTATCCCCCAGCCACTGTAAAACTTTGGTCATCCTTGTTTCATGATTCGAAGTTTTAATGTCGAAATTCAGTAAAAGTAAAGCGGCAAAACCGTAATAATCTTAGTCTTTTCCTGGGTTCAAAATATAACTGTAATGACACAAAGACTGAACGTATATTTGTAAATGCCACGCACTTATTATCACAGATGGTGCCAACCCGATTTAAAGATATGAACGTAAGCTTTAAGAAGGTTTTGTATAATATTCTATCCGAAAACTTGAAATACAGCTCTCCATTACATTTCGCTTATCAGTTTCATCATCGGATCTTTGCACACAACAGCAGCGTCTCTGTACCAACATACACGTTTCAGTTTATCTAATCAGGCTTTGCATCCGTGGGATCTTCATTTACACGTGCATGTAGTTCCTGCTGTTTCACCACTGGACAGACTTTTTTCTTTACTTGGTGCGTGAAAAGCTGGTGAAGTGATGGTGTTGGTGGATATAAACTATCTTAAGTTTTACGTGTTCCACTATTTCACCAACTGGTCGACTGAACACGATCTATTTTCTATCATTGAATTCACAGCCACGTATCTGGCATCCTGGTGGCGCGGCATTTTTGTATGAAGTAAGTCATCACTTAACCAACACACGTTTGACGACTACGATAACCTCCCTAGCAGACAATGTTCATTTCTTACTACGTAAGTGGTAAAGTACGTGGAAAAGTACACAAAACAATGTACAAACTAAAGTCAAACACTATACGTGAAAAGTATGTGTAATCCAGTTTCCGTATTCATTAAACATAAGCAAAAGTGAAGCAGGATAGTGTGTGCATCCCTAAAGAAAAAGTGAATAACTAATATTGATTATTCAGTGAGACTTTATTTCAGTAAATCTTATTTTTTCCACACGTGGTTTTTACATGTGGTAACTGGCTTGTTATGCTTCTTTGATATGCAAGTTTTCTCATTCGGAATACTACTACTACTACTACTACTACTACTACTACTACTACTACTACTAATAATAATAATAATAACAGAAATATTGAGTGGTTTACGCCATTATGGAAGGGTCAGTTTTCTTCTATGAGCTAAAGTATTCTACTATTGTTACCGACTTCCAAAAGCTAACTATTATTATTATTATTATTATTATTATTATTATTATTATTATTATTATTATTATTATTATTATTCACAATGGCCATTCATTCTCACGGAGCAAGCTATAAAGCCAGCATACCACGTGAGTACGCAGAATGAAGGTATATTATTGGTCCGAGCTTCGGATCGGAAATTACCATCTCGACCCTTTTGACATCGCTATATGGGATTAATAACAAACAACAAATAACACAGAATAAAAGATGAGCGACATCAAGGAAAGGGTGTCCGTGTTTAGGGGCTACCGTTCTGTTTTGGACTCTGATGCAGCCCAAAACATGAGTGTTGGTTACACGATCCCCTTTCTCCTCGCAAGGCAACTCACTGTGGCACCTGAGAGAATACAACAAACGAAATGAAGGTTGCAACCCCCGAATCACGCCCATAAATCTCGCCAACCAGCCTTCCCAAAAATGAAATCAGTATTACCTTGACAGTTACCAGAACCGAAAGTACTTGATTACCGATGTAAAAGGTTGTTGCGTTACTGTGTGAAAAAGACATCTTGATTTGGTAAGCACAAAGGCGATGGCAAACAAGTGAGAGGAAGACTATAGTAAATCGGTTAGCCGACATAAGTAAACACTCCCATTAACAGACCTACATAAATGGAAGTGATTGTCTAAATTCGAACTTCCATAAGAGTTATTTCCAGCTATATATATATATATATATATATATATATATATATATATATATATATATATATATATATATATATATATATTATATTATATTTAGTGAGTTACAAATTGCAGTCATGTACTTTTTTTTTTTTGTTAGATAACGTGTCTATATTTTGTTCTATCAACAGATACATATGAAGTGATAAAGATATACACGACCGAAGTCCATGTGTCCGTACTCTGTAATGTGATGAAAATTACCTCTGATTAAAGGATTTGAAAAAGGCATTAACGACTTGACTATGGCAATTGACCAGGTAATTACGTTTTCTATTTACTCTTTATTAGATTGGTTTATATATTTATGGACTTAAACTCATCAACTACCTTCTAGAATAGTTCTATGTAGCATGGTCACCGGAAGTATCACCCGAGCTCTATACCTCCAGAATGAATAAAAGTTGTAACAGGTCAACTCATACACGCAGAAGAATCTAACATTAGAGGAATTGTGTGCTATAATTCAAATCTGTTAGTGCAAAATGTCCTTGAATGTTATATAGGAAAACGTAATACACCATAAGTTATGTGCGTGTTTCGGGCTTCTGGTGCTAAAAAAAAAAAGGAAAAACAAATGCATAAATAAATTACCCTTAACACCTATCCGGTCATCCTGTCGATGCATTTCCGTATCGTCGCATCAACTCGTTCACCCTATTATAGAATATTTCACTGACTCCGCGAACAGTGACTTTTCTTTTCTTTTTCAGGAGAGGAGTGTCGTCAGTGACCCAGAGTTTGTCAGATTAAGGCGCCCTAGAATGAAGAGATCGTCCCTGGGGCTTGGTACCTCGAGTAGTATTGAAGAAACTGCTGATCCCATTGTAACTGAATGTAATGGATCATTATCAGAAGCGAAAAATGGTATGACATACTATCAGAGAAGTGCAATATTTTTGTGGTAGGGATAGGTACGTTTTTCTGGGTGCTAAAATAAGTCCTCATACAAGCCAAATTCAATGAGCAGTAAGGTAGATAGGTCGACCTAGATAGAGTTCACAGAAGTTTGTGACAAATTATTGCATCACCTAAAAGATATTTTCTCTCTCCCAGCCTTTTCTGGTATGTACGTTTTGTGATTTACTTACCAAGAACTGTTAAACTTTGTATCAACAATCCATCGATAAGCAGCCCACGACACAATCTGACTCTTACATGCACTGTATTCTGACAATTGCCGACTTGTCAACCAGCCTTGTAATGGAAATGCCCAAATAACTGTACCCACACTAGAATTTCATTTATTTATTCTGTATTTAGCCTATTTTACCTAAGTCGAGAACACTACGATACGTATGTCTGTGTATGTTTGCAAAAAAAAAAAAAAAATTTTTTTTTCTTTACCGAGACAGAAATGCTTTAGTTAGCCATGAACTATGGTTTTGCAATGTAGCTATGTTTTCTTTGGGAGATTGAATGAAAAAGAAATCGCGATTTAAAGAGGCAACTATGAAGGTTTGTTGTCGGGCTAAGGAAAATGTTAAAAAAATGTTTAACTTCTAAATAATATTGGATAATATATTTAGCTAAACTTCAGCTTGCCTTAAGTCTACCCGTCTAGTTTTTCTTATTCTCTTGGGGTATGTAGAATGACGGTCCATGGTTAGTTCGAATTAAGCAATCTCCAGTTATAAATGTTTTGTTGCATAGACAATTATTGATAATATCAATATAACAGGATTTTAAAATTACACTTTTAATCAGATTACATCCCTCGACATAGAAATCAAAATTAATGACAACCGGTTTTATAGGCCCTCTATACTGTTCACTTCCTGAATGGCTATTACGAATACGATTCACTTGCGCCACTTCCCTACATTCCTTCACAGGTGAAGGGGAAGACGTATTATCATGTCCTCTGGAACAAAATCACCAAGGAAAGAAGTTGCTCCACGTGATAGTGGCTTTACCAGTCGACTACATTTTCTCCATGATATTCGTTCAAGAACAAGTTATGCTGAACGTATATGAAGCCAGGAAGACATCAGGTACAGTACATTGTATCTTTCCCATGTGTGTACATTAGAATTCTTAATGATATGTAGCTTTTCAAATGACCTAGGACTGGCATAAAACTTGGCGATTACTATGTAAGATTAACAGATTATGAGCGTGATTTTAACCGTGGGGTGAACAGGGTTTTTGCCCAAGGCCCATGCCTTAACAGGACTTGAAGCTAATTTTTTCCGGGTGCGAATTTTAGCCTATCTCTTTATAAAGGTATATGGATCTAAGTACTGTATTCTAAAACAAAAGACAGTAAGACGTTCCTTGAAAGTACGAAATACCATTTAAGTAGCATCTGGTGAAAAACAGAAATAGGCCTATAGATTACCAACATTATGCATCTGCACCAAATAGCATTAGGAAACAGCTTTAACGTATACGTACAGTGCAACTGAACAAGTAGACTAATGCACCTACATGCTCCTGCTTTCAAGTCTTTTTGCCACCTAGAATGTTCGCCACAAATTTTGACTTCAGATGTGGTGAGCGAACTGTGGTCAGAGGAGCAGGAGACCGGTCAAATGAGCCGTCAAGTGACCTACACGATGTCTTTGAATCTGGCCAGTTTCGGGTCGAAGACATCTTATGTCGTTGAGAAGCAGGTAACTATGATGCGCCGATTGTCAGACTTCCAGTTACTTTGCAAATTTATGCACAACAAAGATACACACTTTTGATGTACTAGTTACGGGCCCGCTCACACAGGCACAGACAGACACACTATATATACACATTTATATACACACATTATATATATATATATATATATATATATATATATATATATGTATGTATATAAATATAAGCATGGTTATTACGCGTCTACCTATGAATATGCATTTTGTCTTATTCCATAACAACTGGGTAACATTATCAATGATGATGAATACACTAAGACATTGTTATGCTAAATACCAAATTCATGTTTTTCGTCTCTGTTTTAAGATATTCACTCGTGTCCAGAATCACATTAGAATGACTAGCGCTGAATACTTATGAAGCTAATGGAACCCTGCTCCATTACAATTTAAAGTGTAAAATTAGTATATTAATAATCTTACCGTTAGCAGTTCAAGAAAATATTTTTGAGTACGCCATTAGACTAACTTATAGACTTACACAATTTTTTTTGTTTTAATTACTTGCTCTGACTCACAGAAATAATTCATAGTTTCTGTCTCACATAAACTGCATTTTATTAACCACGTTTGCTTAGTATTTGCAAAAATAAGGAAATAAGAGGGGAAAAAGCCTCAGGGGCTTTTATACAAGAATAACTCGCAAAAGCACTAATTCAGTAACCAGCTTTCGTGACTTACCTTAGCTTTTCATTTAATGAGAATCTCTCTCTCTCTCTCTCGTTGGAGTTCCCTTCATGTTACAATGCCCTTATCATACGCTCAGCTATTTAGCAAATTAAAATTTTCAACTTATACAACGTTGCGTGATTCAGTAATACCTGGTACCAGGGGTCTTTCCCTTCTTTTATTTTGAAAGTTTGGAAAAGGTTATTTTAGGTTAAGACGGCCTTATACCGACAAGTATCTTTTTCCGAAGGTTTTAAAGGGAAAAGAGGGCATGGTGTGGGCCTCTGGATTCGGCCAATCAGCTGGGATAGTATACATTTCCTGTCAAACTTCCAATAATGGACTACGCTCGTTGGTCTAAGAAGGTCCCTGAATCTCTTTTAATCACCACACGCGTTTGGGTTCGGTGCCCATGCTGGCATAAGGTGTTCCTAATCAAATCAACCAATTATGGCAATCAATTAGTAATCGTTAAATCTCTTTGATGATCTTAGTCGCATATTTGCAATCCTGATAACCACTTTCACTGCACATAATTACCCTTCAGCAGCGACCTTAGTATTCGGGAGGGTACGTTGACCCTCGGAGTTACTCTAGCTTTCTCCAGCTAGTCTTAGTGCTTTTTAATTAGTCTTTACCTTCGTTAGACGATGAGCTCAACAATCCGTTCCATTCATTCTCTATTTATTCGTCTTTCTCATAATAACATCATTCTTACAAATGTCATTGTCAACCAGGAGAGAACTGAGATTAGATCCATCTTCAATATAAGCTGGGATCTGTAATCAAGGATCATTTTCCGATCGTTACGGTAATGAAAGAAATCTAAACTTTTATTTATTTTTTCCCACGGGACTCATGCGATATCAGTTTGTATGAGGCTGTGACGTATAGTGGATGCACTGATGAAAGGAAAATTCTATTTTTTTTAATCTGTCAAAAACGTAAAATATTAGTTCTTTGAAACTCAGCCTGGTCTTGCTTCTTCTCGCTTTTCCTCAACAAGCTTTTAAAATAGTCGGAGTTCTGATTTGCTTCGACCCAGTGTCTGAAACTTGAGATAATATGAATAAGTTTCTAACGCTTGCAATCTTCGTAGCAATAGAAATGAATCCTTTTTAACACTCATTAAATTATATTTTTTTTCATTTCAGTAAATACTGAGCTACCGGTTTGCTGCTAATTATTCTCTTTCCGGTGGTTATAATCAAGGCTGCTATTCGCTTAACAACGGCTTTCTTTTCAGAGTTACTTGACTTCTGTTAATTTTCCTTCAAGCAGATACACTTTCCGGTGGCTAAATTTACAGATCAAACCAAATCCCTGTTAAAGATATTTATCTTGTATTAATGTTTTCTTTCCAGTTGTTATAATTACGGACAAAAGATATTAATCCCGTATCGATGGATTTCTTCTCAGTGTCTGCTGTTATAGATATTAATCCTTTATCAATTGTTTCCTTTTCAGCGGTCGCAATTACAGAGCCATTTACCCTGTATTAAAAACTCTTATTCCAGTGGTCACGATTGCCAAGCCACTGATCCTCTATTAATGATTTCCATTCCAGTGGTTACAGCACAGCCAGACTGGACAGTGCTACGTGGTGGCAACGGAAGTCGTCAATAACGGAATCCCTTATGCTGACTCGTTCTCAATCCTATGTCATTACTGTCTCATCAAGGAGCCAGATGGAAGAACGAAAGTCACTGTTTGGACTCTCGTCAAGTATAAGAAGCCTGTCTGGGGAGTCGTTAAGGGTAAGGCGAAAAGTCTCAATTAAAAGTACCTCGTGAGAGTTGATCAATTAGTTATCATCTGATTCTCAGGCGCAAACATTAGTACGTTGCTTGTAGCTTATAACAGTATTACGACTTCAAGATTCATTGACTTTCAAATTTACTCGTTTTTAATATGAATGAAGTCAATGAATATAAGGAATTAAGATTAAGTCATACTGTGTTTTCCCCAAGTAACGTTACGCTGTTATTTCTGAAACTGTATTGTTCATGCTTTAGTTGTACTGAAAAGGGAAATTGCCTCCCTGCACATTAGTTGAGGTTGAGCCAATAAAACTTGTTGTTTTTCTCTACTTTACAAGTGCCATGCTGTGTCCATCGGTGTTCCTTTCTTCCTGTCTCTTTAGCTACTTAACAATCTATTAATATGTAATTTATGTGCATCTGTTGACACGCAATAAATCTCTGAGAGTATAAACTCAATTTTCACATAAAGTATGTGCAATTAGACAGTCTGTGCTTTTTAACACATCCGATGCACTTAGCTGTACACCTCTTCACAGGCATGCTGGAAAAGAGCGCTTATAACGGAGTGGAGGCTTTCCAAGCAGAGCTGCTTTCTCAAATTACCTTGGTCGTCGAGAGATCGGAAAGGAAAGGCAACAGACTCCCACCAGCTCCTCGATCCAAGACGCATACTCGGTCTCCCTCTTATGTATACAAGAGGCAAAGATTGCAAGGTTATTTTCTCTCTTTTAATTTCCTTAATATAAAAATAAGCAGTAACATGCACATACGGTAAAGGCATTTGAAGGGCCTAACGTTGTGGAAGTTTTCTGCCTAATGGGTTCAGATTCAACGGTGAATATTGTCATGTTTTTTTCTCGAGTCACCCCATATCAGAGGAAACTGAGTGTCTGCATATACTGAAAGTTTTATGTTAACAGCAGCGCACCCGTACCGTAAAAAATACGACGGTAATATAAGAGCAAGTCGAAATGGCAAGTCCTGATCCTAGGGAAGTTACCAAAGCACGTTCATTATGCATACTTGTATAAAGTCACTAGTGAGAGTGGCTAGCACCAGGTCTGACAACTGTAAATCTAAGTGAGGACTTTATCACTTGCGAACTATCGTCGTTATACACGGAAATAATAGACATATTATTGCTGTACATTGTATATTACACAGAGGAATTTATAGACGATGATTACTACTCAGATTTTTCTCCTCAGGCGCTGTGACAAAGGAAACCGTCGTTGAGGATTCAAATTCTTCTCGCAACCTGTGGATAACAGTGTCGATGATAATGGCTTTTGTGATGCTCATTCTTAGTAATTATATTCTGTACAGTAAACTCCACACGTTGGAAATGCGTTCTGAGCAGAGGGCGTTGAAATCCAAAACGAATAGGTAAGTTTAAGGCACATATGTTTGCGTGTGCTTTTCCAAAGATGATGTTGGCATGACTGAGTGTGACGGGGGAAAATTATTAGCAAGTGCATACATGGTTTAGGGATGGAAAGAGGGAGAATGTTGGGGGAAAATATCTGGTGGATCCTGATTCTGAGTCTGCAAGCAAGAGAGGGTGTTGTGCAGAGTGATTTTAATGCAAAAGTGAGCGACAAGACGAGACGATGTAGTTGGTTGGTGTAGAGTGGCTGATATAAAAGAGATTGTAGTATCTTATGAAAATGCGTCCAGAAAGGGGCTTGATACGTTTCCCAAGAAAAATATCCGATAGTTGAGGAGACGAACGGACAGTTAAGTCAAGCCTTCTTTATAGACATGAAGCGTGGTTGTTGAATGTGAATGCTATGAAAATGCAAGTGCTATTTAAATTAATATAGCTTTTATAGTATTCTGGAGTAGAGAAGCTGAATAGGTGAGAATGTATGGCTATGGAGAAATGATTTATAGTTACGAGGATTAGATGGGAAGAAGGAAAGAGACGCCGAAAGATGTATTGGCTAGACGCCATAGAGGTAATATTACTAAGGAATGAGTTTCTTATCCGAAAAACGTGATAGTTTACAAGATAGAGGTGAGAAATGCAGTATGTGTATATGATAGTGATATGCTTTTATGAACCTTCTGAGTAGGCATATGAAGAGGACCATTTTGTGGAAGTTGTTTGCTCAGTTGATTCATCCGAATTTTGACAATTATAAGGTGAATGTGGGAGTGACCGTTATTTTCTTCTTTACTTGACCACCCCATTAAGAAAATATCTAGTATATATATATATATATATATATATATATATATGTGTGTGTGTGTGTGTGTGTGCGCGCGCGTGTGCCCATGTTTTTGTTCTGGTTTTTATCGCAAGTGCGTGTGGTTGGATAAGTAAATACCAACCTAGTACGTCTCTTGTGCTCAATATCTCTTTTGCATGATTATTGGCGTTATTGTTCGATTTCCTATTTTCAAAGTTCGTTCACTGACGTGAACATCTCTCGTGAGGGTTTCATAAGCTTCGTGATTTAGGTCGTCCTGTTAGATCCCTTGGTCTGCGCTGAGCTTTCGTGAGATTGGAAACAACACAGGTCGGGAGCATAATCCAGAATTCAAGGAATTGTGTATTATGAAATATAGACAGAAACTGATGTTTGGGATTTGGGATTTCAGCTTCTGAACAGTTTATATATTTTCTTATTTAATATGGACTAATTGCTTAGCCTCAACATTGTCTTGAAGCTTTTTTTTTTTTTAGCGTTTTATGGCAGTATTTATCAAACCCCGTAGTTGGGAAGTGCCGTGTGCGCACCTCATGCGGTGCACTGTAGGCATTACTTAAGGTTCTTTGCAGCGTCCCTTCGGCCCCTATAGCTGCAACTCATTCATTCCTTTTACTGTAGCAATGTTCATATTCTTTTTCTTCCATCTTACTTTCCACCCTCTCCTAACAATTGTTTCATAGTGCAACTGCGAGGTTTTTCTCCTGTTAAACCTTTAAAACCTTTCGACTATCAATTTCCCTTTCAGCGCTGAATGATCCCAAAGGTTCCCAGCGCTTGCTTGTTTTGAAGACACTAAATTTCATATCGCTTTTAATCATACATACTTTTGCAAGTAGGTTATTTTAGACGATCTCCCCTACCTCAGGTTAGATGCGGGCAAGTTATTCGAAGACAGAGAGAGCTTCCTGCTGCACCATCCGGAGATTCAGAGCGACCAGATGCTAACTTGGAAGGCGACTGTTCAAGAGGCCAGCCAGAAGCTACTGCAGGTAAAGCTTCACCTTTAGCTTTTGTATTTCCAGTGACTTTGAAATTAATAATGAAAAAAAGTTTTGTCTTTTGAATTTTCATATATCTTATAGTAGGATGAAAATGGGTTGATTAGCATCTTTCGAATTATCAGTGCTCAGGTACCGTCCAGAAATGAGTTCATCTCACACACACACATATATATATACATATATATATACACACACATTATATATATACAGTATATATATATATATATATATATATATATATACATATATATATATATATATATATATATATATATATATATATATATATATATATATATATATATATATATGCACACAGTATATGTGGGTGTGCGTGTGTATTTGTATTTGCATTGCATAAATATTATGCAAGCACAAATACAAACACACACACGTATATATTTGAAGTGACAATTAAAAAGCGAAAGATGGCAACTGTAATTTTTTTCTTTCTTGTTTTCCTCTCAGTCTTCTCCCCCTTAACAGTTCAGGAAATTCACATTTTCCACGTAATCACTTTTTTTACATTATTAAGAGTGCAATATGTTTCGTCCATGGGACGAGGTGGCGAGCCCCTCTCCCCGTCCTTTCATATTCATTAGCACCCCGATTTTCTACCTTAAAAGAGTCAGGATGGATAGCAGGATTATTCAGTCAACATTCTATTGAAAGTGGCAATTATGAGACTAAAACAAGCTTTAATTCAAATACATATAAGTTATTTTTAATGCCCCAGAATCACGTGACCATTTCAGATATAATTAGGTCTAAATCGGAATCAGGATATTCTCCTTTCTCCAGCCTTTGCTGATCTATAAGCCCCTTCGTCACATGGGGATAGAACCCATGGCAAAATTAGACTTTGCTGTCCGCCCTATTATGATAATTTTGCTGATGCTTGGTTTTGGTCAACTTTCTTTGGCTACTGAAGCCCCTCTCCCCGAGTATAACGACAACGAAATTAGTCAGCGATTACCCGTGCAGTGGCGGGGGGGTTGGCAGAGGTTAGGCTATGAATAACACCGAAAATGCAGCAGGGGTGGGAATCTCGTCTTCAGTTTCCATGATCGTGTACACTTATTTATTGATTTTATTCAATTGTTTATTGTGATTTTGGCCTTCTTAACGCTTTTCGAATCGAATTTTCTTCTTGGATACAGATAGTTTCCAGATATATGATGCATATACCATTACTGAGAATAATGTAATTCCGTTTTATTATAATAAAATTTGATTGTTATACAGTCGGTATTCCACGATCTTTCCAATTATGTTCCACAAAATAATGTCATCTCTGTTGCTAAACCACCTTTGGTTGGATCAGTTGATTCTATCACGCATATGCTTGAATTTCAAGTCAGTGGCCCCTGTGGGCTTGCTCCATATGAATGGGGTTCATCTTCTGAACAATATGCAATACAATACAGGACCGTCGAGTACATTGGAACACCTCCTTTTACTGGGAAAAATGACATCCTAGTTTATATATCATGCATCAGATTATCATCCTCATGAATGTATTCAGCTTTAATTCAATTGATAAATCTTGGAAACTATTAAACTTAGGTTCTCTTGACAGCACAACAACGCGGAAATCATTATCTTAACAAGATCGAACATATGAACTTTGACGTGACAGTAAGGCCATCATAGCAAGATAAGCTGTGTTGATTAGTATCAGAGCAAATTCATATATCGAAAACCTTGCGCATGTAGGTGTGTTTAGCAGAGAGAGAGAGAGAGAGAGAGAGAGAGAGAGAGAGAGAGAGAGAGAGAGTGGTAGGGTGTGTTTATAATCGATATCATGTGAGTAACCTTCGTCTCGTGTTAGCACTTGAGACGGATCGATAGTCAGGTGAGATTGCGTCTCCAAGCCATGTCTCGAGAGCTTTTAACTCACTTTGCAAGAGACATTCGAGACATCGAGGAGACATCTGAGATGTTGTTCGATATGATGAGCTAAAAACAACAGCGTCTCCGTCACTCGAATACACAAGAGCGCACATTTTAGCGAACTCTTAATCACTCTGGTTGCATGGAAATAATCTCGAGGCGTCATGACTACTTATGAATTGTATGTTGCTTTGACACAACAACATTTCTGAATATCCGTTTATTTAGGTTATTTATTTTATTTTAACGTTATTTATTTGTTTGCTTGTTTATACCAGTTTCATCTATAGTTAATTCTATTTATTATCATATCGTATCTTTTTTCCCCTATTGCTTTGGGACCTTCTGTGGAAGCCTGATAGTTCCATGAACGTTTAATTATATAAAACCTGTAACCTTTTATTTAATCCTGGTCTTTGACTGATGTAAACTTCATCAGCAGATGATAACTTTTTGCATCATGGGATGAGCAAGCTATTTGATTTTTACAAGCCTACCAAAACTATAAGTACTTAACTATATACACCTATATCGCAGATATTTGTTGTTAACCTGTCTCCTTTCCACACTGGTCAGTGTTCAGGTTCTGCAGAAGTAGCATCAGCCCAAGTACACGGGTTTCCCCCAAGTTAGTTCTGTTTTATGGGCTCTTAAATCCTTAGGGTGCTGTCGTATTACAGCAAGAAGACTTTCATGTACATATATGAATTTAATATCCAGATGTCCATATTTTCATATTTACTCTCTCTCTCTCTCTCTCTATATATATATATATATATATATATATATATATATATATATATATATATATATACATATATGAACATATATACATATACATGTATTTACTGTATATAAGTGTATGTATATATACGTATATGAACATATATACTATATATGTATATATATATATATATGTATATATGTATGTATCTGTATGTATGTATCTGTATGTATGTTCCTTATACCGCTGTTGTTCGAGCAACAAAATTACAACTATCTAGTGCCGGTCAGTACTTGGGAGGGCAACCAACTTGTAAGGTTAGCCGCCGTCGGTACATAAGCCCCTTCAACATCCATGTTATGGGGCGTGGGACTAACAACCTCTCCCCCAAAAAGGGCATGCTGAAACCGGAAGGTGCTATGCGCTCTGTGGTATGCTGTTAATTTATGTACTAGTTCAAGTGTTGACTTCTTAAAAACATGCTAAGAATAAATTCCCGTCTGGAGATAAGATATCTGCCCTATCAACCAAGGCAAGATAAGTTTGACCACACCATTACCTCAAACTAGTGACTTTCTTTCTGATGATTCGTACCAAAATTAACCAAAGATTTTGTCTTCCTCGCTTATCAAAGCTTTCTATGAAAAGCAAAACCTTTTCCAGGATGGAGGCTTTATTTAGAATTTTGCTTCGTTTCAGATCCAAGAATCGTTAGAGCTGATGTTGAAGAACATCAGAGAAAATGAAGAGGCCGTTTACTCCACGCTGCAGAAGTACCGTGACGGGACCGAGACTTCAGGGAAGGGCAAAGAGAACGGTGCTGAGAAAACAAACACAGAGCGGGCGCCCCCTACCGAGGGAACCACTTGACATAGCTGATGAATGGAATGCAGTATATTCATTGCCACATTTAAGGTTTTCTGAAAACACTAATGATTCTGGTACAGTATTCATTATTATTTCACCCTTCGAATTTACCTTTCCCCTTGGTATGATTTATAACAGGCCCGTCATCTGTTGCACAAATCGTTTGTGTATTAAGACAAGTTTTAATTTTTCTCATATTCTTGATGATCACTTGACCATCTCATTGCAGCGTAATCTTGAGCAGTCAAGAGCTATAATCAAAACGTTATTTCCCAAACCACTCTTGATGTCCGTCGAGAAATGATATCACAGCTAATGCAAACATTCAGAGAGTTTGCCATGCCCACCTCACCAGCATAACCAGTTTTGTTAGTAGCATGTGTTTAAATAGAAAACCAGGACTCAGAAGTGTCAAAGTATTATTACATTCCTTAGAGCTGTTTCATTCGCTTTTGAAAGCACAAAGCCGCTATCTAAGAGTTATCCAGTATTCAGACTTTCGTTCCTATAGCAGTGTTGAAATAAAGTCTGAATGGACAAGGGAAACGGAGTTCTGCTCTTATTCATTGAGGTGGAGAGCTTTGGAGCCATACTTCCTTCCTAGGCCAATTGTTTGATTAATATGCTTATTTACTCAAAAAAATAATTCTGTAAAGTACCTTGCCTAAGATCGCCTTAGACACCAAAGAATTCTCTGTTAGTCTCAAGTACATGTGGACTTGGGGCGGTAGCATAGGAGCGAGCCACGAACCCGGCAAATATGAACTGTGCACTCCAACATTCAGCTACGGTGCCCACTCTGGACGATTGGGTCTTTCAAAGGTGGGCAGTGGAGTAGCCACACCCTGTCTCTTATTTTTTACCAATGGTAATGTGTGGTAAACGAATCACGTGTTAAAGTGATCATATATATATATATATATATATATATATATATATATATATATATATATATATATATATATATATATATATATATATATATATAACAGGACTCGATCCCACATCTGGAGTACATGTATATACAGATAAACAGTATACTTATACATACATATCTCTACATATACAGATATATATATGTATATAATATATATATATATATATATATATATATATATATATATATATATATATATACTGTACACACATATATACATATATATATGTACATATGTATAAGTATATATACATGTACTTCGGATGTGGGTACGAGTCCTGCTACGGACTTGAGAATTTCTACATAGTCTTCAGTTTGGATCTTAGGCTTAGCAGTAACAAGCATATCCAAAAAAGTGAAAAATTCGAGAAGAGGACGTTGTGGTTATCACATTTGTACACAGCATTTATGTATATATATGTGTGTGCTAAATTCTTGGTTTTATTCGGAGAAATTGAGAGTAAAAGAGAAGTTCAACGGCAGGAGGATTTACGCGTCGCGAACGCGTCATCCTCATTGTGTCCTGGTTTCTGAAGCTCTGCCGTAGCCTCCTCTGTTGGCGTGTTTATTTATTTATCTTGTTTTTCTCCGAAACCACGCTCTTGGCCTTTAGTTCTTTTTTTTTTTTTTTTTTTTTTTTTTTTTTTTTGATGTATTTTGACAACTATCTAGGTTGGCCTCGCTTCACAGTACTCCGATCAAGATATTTTCAAATTCATTCTACTTATTCAAGTAGACATCGAAAAATAAGCAAAAGTATCTGTGCTGTAAATTTTTACAAGAAGAAGAAGCGGTGTGACACGCTAGAACCGGCGTGATTAGGTTTGGCTCAAGTTTTGCACCGGAAATTGGCGGAAGTTTAAAATAAAGATGACCAGCAAACGAATCTATTCTAGGTCGCTTTTGTGAAGCTTCCTTCAATTAAGGATTTAGCTGAGGTTCTTTGCAGCGTCCCCTCGGCCCCTAGCTGCAACCTCTTTCATTCATTTTACCGTATCTCCATTCATATTATCTTTCTTCCATCTTGCTATCCACCCTCTCCTAAAAATTATTTCATTGTGCAAGTGAGAGATTTTCTTCCTGTTACACCTTTCAGTCCTGCCTACCCTCAATTTTCTTTCCAGCGCTGAATGACCTCATAGGTCCCAGTGCTTGGCCTTTGGTGTAAACTTTATATCCCATTCCACTAAGTCATCATATACATGAAAGTAACCCGGAATTTAGTTCCAGAGCCGAGATTTTTAAATATTTTATGTTTCACGTTTTGCTAAATCAGAATCAGTGCATTGCCTCAATAGCCATCTCGCATTGGTCAATAACTGAACACAAAAAAGCCAGACCGCCTCCAAAAGAAAAGTATATCGTAGTTTAACCATACCACTGAGCTGAGTAACAGCTCTCTTAGGGCTGGCCCGAAGGATTAGATTTATTTTACCTGGCTAAGAACCAATTGGTTACCTAGCAACGGGACCTACAGCTTATTGTGGAATCCGAACCACATTATAGCTAGAAATGAATTTCTATCACCAGAAATAAATTCCTCTTATTCTTCAATGGTCGGTGGGAGATTCGAACTCGCGGCCAGCAGAGTGCTAGCTGAGAACGGAACCCACTCTCCCAACGAGGAACTCAGACCGCCTCCCAAACAAGCATCGAGGTCAGGAGAATATCCAGAGACAAAACGGTAAATAAGGTAATGTGGAAAAGTAAATGATAGGAATGAAACGAATGCAGAGATTAAAACTAAGGTAAGATCAAGTGAAATAATATGAACAAATGCTAAAAAGCAAATTTCGTGGAATCCCCGGTAGGACGGTAATGCCATCAGTGCACCGTAGGCATTACTTTAAGGTTCTTTGTGGCGTCCCTTCGGCCCCTAGCTACAACCTCTCTCTTTCCTTTTACTGTGCCTCCGTTCATATTCTCTTTCTTCCATCTTACTTTCCACCCTCTTCTGACAATTGTTTCGTAGTGCAACTGCTTTGAGGTTTTCCTCCTGTTACACCTTTCAAACCTTTCTACTCTCAATTTTCCTTTTATCGTCGAATGACCTCACAGGTCCCAGCGCTTGGTCTTCGGCCTAAAATTTTATATTCCGCGGAATAGAAATAAAAAAAAAACAAGCAAAACTGGAGAGCAATGGCCGCCATCCTTATAAGGAGCAAAGATACATGATCATTTCGCTTCCAAGACGCTCTTTTATAGTGTTACGCAAACCTTCATTAATGCAAGAAACAGACTATGAAATTCAATGGGGAGTGACAACTAGCTGAGCATTATGCAACGCACAATAACTCTGAATAAATGCAATATTAAATCGTGTGAATTTTTTATACATCAGACTTACTCAATAACGCAAAAATCCTCTATTCTCAACACCCGTTTTGGACAACTGGCTTTTTCTGGTCCATCCCACCTAATTGCCCATGAAGATTTATTTTCCTCTAGTGGGTGAGTTTCTTGAACACGCCGTCCATCAAAATTTTGTATCCGTTACTCAATATTACTGTGTACATGTCATGCATTAATTTATTACAGGATTTTCAGTCAAAACATTGTTATACTTAATTATTAAGATAATTGTAATTCCGAATATCAGTAATTCATTATAAATTCTCAGAAATATATAGTATAGGATATTAATTTTCACACTTACCGGAAGTAATTCAGACACCGACAGCTTGTGACTAACAAGCCTCGGTAAAAGCAGTGTGACCAAGATAATTTTATAATTGTACCATACTATATTATTCAGAACAGCAATGATCGCAAGATAATTTTGTTATAACAATATGTACATCATAAGTTCAGCTATATTATTAACAGATTTTCATTTTTAACATGATCCGGTGTGTTTCAATGATCGGAGCAAACTACTCTGCTGCAAGCTCAAAGACTTGCTTGGAGTTATTCAGGAATCGTGACTTTCGTTGGTATCTGGGTTCTTTAGACCTATGTCGATATAAGGGCAACAGTGTTCCCAACTAAACAAATGGGCAGGAATCATGTGGAAAGGAATGGGACGGTGTTTGGCACCTCCGAAGTAAGTGAGGAATGCATTTTTTATCTCTGAACGATCCCAAAAGGGCACTGGACTGTTCTCCAGCTGTGGACAGGAAAGTGGGTACAGTCTGGCAGGTGAAAACAGATGGGCTCAGCTGCGACCAGCAACCTTTCACGTCACCGAATGTTTTAATTCACTCTAGGGAACTTGCTCTGAGAGTCAACAAGCTGTGTGCTGGCACGGGGATCACGCGCCTAGAGCCGTGATCAGGAGAACTGCTGTTCCAGAGGGTTTAATTGGAGGTCCGCGGGCGAGTCTAATTTCTGTAGGGTCAGGGGCAAAGGTGTACCCTGGCTGACTATCAAGGGCCACACTTAGCAGGAAGATGACTGCCCCAACGCAGCTGCAGGGTGTATTGTTATGGTCAACTGAAAGTTGGAGTCACCTGGGGTCATCGTGCTCCTTCTCATGCTATTGTCATTCGACTACTGCACCCAGATATGCCACCCTATGAAAAGAAAGTTATGTAAGTGAAGGATCAGGACTACAGGAAGGAATTCGTTGGGGCATGAAAGAGAGAGATATAAAGTGAGAGAGGGTTTGGTCTATGCGTCTGCGTCCTTGAACAGACTTCCATTTTGACTCATCGATAAATATACTATCAAACAAAAGTAGAGACTGAAAATGGGTAATTGAATGAAAATGCTGAAGAAGAGAGGAATAATGAAATGTAAAGGTAAGAAAAAAAAAATAAAGCCTGTACATGTCTTCCTGACACACAAACACACACACATGTATATATGTGTGGATATATACATACATACATATATATACTATATATGCGTATAATTTCTCATATTCCGGAACTACGATTATGAATACGACACGACAGAAGAAAGTTTTTGTACACAGACTTCAAGATATACTAAAAATGAGCCCATTCCCACGATGATGACGCAATCCAAAGCTTTTCTTGTGGGAGAGGTGCTTGGGTAGGGGGTTAGGGGCTGAAAAGATTAACATCTAGAGGTCACGTTTACATATTTCAGTCACTAGCTAAAAAAACAAAGACGAGTTCCATTGCGTCATCGCTGTATGAATAAGCTCGTTTTGGCTAGAGGATATTATCTGTGTCTAATCTAAATATGCGTATAAAAGGAGAAATACTATGTCGTATCTTTTCTTAATGACGCAGCTGAAAGAGTGTTTGAAAGGCTTCATTGGAAGCTGGTTAGAAAACTGGTATGGAAATGTAAAGACTCTTCATTCATATCTTTTTCGAATTGATAGTCCTCAGAGCAGAAAACGCCTCTAAAAGTTTAAGGTAAGTGAAATGTTAAGGCATCGTTTTATTACACACACACACACACACACACACACACACACATATACATATATATATATATATATATATATATATATATATATATATATATATAATACCACGCCTTATAATTGTTGCTCTAATCGTAAACTTAAACTGAAGAAACAACAGATTGATAAAATTGTCTAATTTTATCAATTTCAATACTGTGATGAAATATATTCAGTGTCTCACTTTCATACTATATATATATATATATATATATATATATATATATATATATATATATAATTTATATATATATACTGTATATATATATATATATATATATATATATATATATATATATATATATATATATATTATATATATATATATATGTACATATTAGTGTGTGTGAATAAGTATATTTAGACCAGCCCAATTCCTATCGAAACAGTAAAAATGTGACAGTTTTCACAATATTCTCATCCTCAGTGGAATCTATCAACGTTTAATTAAAGTTTACATTAAGAGCCGCGATTTTTCGGATGCTTACTATTAAATGTATAAAAAAAACAATACATACATTCATATATGATGCTCTGACCACGTCCGCTAACTTCAGTAGTTCACATCTCGTGTTGTAAGGGTATCTAATCAAATGTAATCACAAGTTTTGGCTATTTCATTAATGGACGTACATCTCTTGAGAACCGTTAAATCAGCACGCGCTATAACAAGTAAATATATTAGGCAAAGTTTTAACAGCGCTCGTTGTGTTACATAACGGATTATTTACTTATTGGTTTAGGCTTCTCTGGAATGTTATCGTTTGTATGCTCCGTAAGACGAAAGTCATGGACACGGGGTGGAGTATCACTAGCCTCCAGCAACTGCACCCGCATAACAGGTAAAGTTGTTCTACAGCATAAAACAATGATTCATTGGATGACTTTACTCCACCGAATGTTCTCGTGTCATTCGGGAAAGCTAACTCTATCCAGAAAACGAACGTGAACATCCAAACAACATGCAAAGGTTCGTGTTTCAGAAAAGTAGGTCATACTATGAATGTTTTGTTGTTATTGAAAGTTGTTATTTTAGGAGGGTGCCCGCTGCTGCTATGGTATACAATAAAAGTTATAGCAAAATAAAGGTAGACTAGTGACACAAGAACCGTGGGATATCCTGACTTCCTACGAAACACCTGTGGGTGAGACTAGAGGATGTAATTTGCTTGTTGCGTTGCTAAAGTTCGTAGTCGTAGCCATAAGAAACGAACGTCCTACCGGTGGTACCAAAAGAAAATCTTTGCAAATCTTCTGGGCCAAGGCTGTGAAGCCGAGCAAAGAATAGACGTCGACCTTTCCAGTGTTATAATTACCTGGTTAATCGATAACTCACATCGATCCTTACTGAGGTAGAAAATCCCTTGCCATCACTTGCCATTAATGGTAAACAACATCGCTACGACTTCGAACCACGTAAAATACTAGCTTTGTCTTAACTTTCACCCTTAGAAAGGTCCCATAGAGTAATTGAAGAGATTAACGTCAAACGGAAATGAGCAGTATCCGCGTTAGGGCAGGTGGGTGGAGCGTTGCAAAGGTAGGCGGAGTTTATGTGCATGTGGTAACTGGTAAGAGAAAACGTAGCCCATCTGACCAAACTGGCTACCATGTTTGGTTGGTTTGTAGTCTGCTGTGGCGGTTGACGGTGCCAACTTTAAACGCTTTCGCTCGATTTGTGCTCCCTGCTGTCCGTTTGTCGGTGGTACACCTTCGGATAATCTCTGTGCGATATAGATTTGGATTGTTGTTAGCGCTGGAAACGGGAAACAAAGTTTGTGTTGGGGTTGTGGTGGTTTCCCAGCAAGAGACTTTTCAAGTCCGTCCAGAAAGTTGCGAATATGAAGTTATGAATGTTTGCGCGCGTGTGTGTGTCTGTATGTATCTTCGGAGGGCGTGTATGAGTGAGTAGGATGAAGTGACACACTTCGCAAGTATCTCGCAACTACCAAAGTAAGGTGAAGAAAAAGAATTCGGAATCTGCTGCCATGATTGACAAGATAAACCAAAAAGAGATGATCAAATGTCATCGTCAGAAACTGCACTGAAAAGGTATGTTTATTTCATTTATTTTTCTCCCGTGTCTCGTGACTTGAGCTTACTGCGTGGAATGTTACCCAAGAAAATGAAAGTTAGTAACTTATGAGGAGTGAGATTTCGTCAGAAGCTTTTGATTTCTCTGTAATGTTCTTGAAAGAATGTTTAATTCTTCGGCGTCTTACGTCACAATTTTGCCTTGAGTAAAAGTACAGTGCCCGTCAGTGAAGGTTTAGTAGGCGTGGTTGCCTATCATAGGCCTAGGCCTGCTCTTTCACCGCCAATGGCTAGATTTTATTATTACTTTCTCTCAAGATTTAGAAACAAGTTGTTGTAAATCCGAGGACGATGATAACACCTACTAACAAATGGTTTGCAAATAAAAGTTGGTTCAAGCTGTTAGCGGTTAGCCTAATTGCCGGTAATTTTGATTGTCACTTTTTCGTTTGAACGGAAACCTTTCTATTGTATAATTAACATAGTTTCTATTGTATAAAAAAACGATATCCATGACTTTCAAGGATTTTCATAACATTTGAACTACTTATGTCATATAATTGTGTTGTGATATAGTCTTAATATACATCGCGCCTTTTGCACATGCCGTATTTCATTGACAGATAAGGATTGCCGAAGACCGTTATATGGAAACGTTGTATACACTTGAAAGAATTAAAGCTGTTTGATTGAAAGTGCATGCAAAGTTTAGGCAGTGTAGAGTTCAAACAAATGAATGAACAGAAAATGAGGGATGGGAAGAGGTAGTTTTTAACAAAGTCGTTTCAACACGTAGAGAGACGATTGGCATGGTAGATGGGTTAGAAATAACATAAGTAATGAGAGAGAGAGTGTCAGTTTAGTGTGCCGGTATGCCATGCCTTGTTTTCAAGAAAAAAAATAAGCAAAACATAGGTGAGACATATCTCCTATGCTTTATATTCCACATATCTCCTCCACGCATCATAGCCTTTTCTCTCATAGGTCTCATCCACTTAGGTCTGAGTCTCCCAATTCTGATACTCACAACAACCCAACCATCTCGTTCTGTTCTCCCAAGTTGTGCGGAGGACAGGTCCAAACCATTTTCCATTTCCCTCTCATCATTACCTCATCTACGCGAGGAACTAACGTGGTTTCCTTTATGGTACCAATTCTGTTCTGCCATTTGATTCTTAAAATCCTCCCTAAAGTCTTACTCTCAATCGAGCCACACCATGTTAGATATCATTGCTCCAGAAATATTTGAGAATTTTCAACCTCATTAATCCTTTCTCGATCTAATCTGTCAACCATTATTGTTTCATGGATAATTTCAGTTAGCTTTACGTACTTAACAGAATGCCATAGTAACGCAAAGCCTTCTGTGAAAGCTGTCAAATGTCTGTTCGCAGTCAACTGCATTCGCTAGAAGAGTTTATTTAAATTCCGTACAACGCTGCACTAAATGTCTCAACGTGAATATTAGATCTGGGCAACTCCTGTCCTTTATGAACCAGCTTTTTCATCTTCAGCTTTGTATCAATTTCTCCAGCCTCTTCAGCGTAAGAATACCCTATGTAGCCTATGTTTGTGATTTAAGAGAAAGTTGTATGGTTTTGTTCGGTGGGCTTCTCTCTCTCTCTCTCTCTCTCTCTCTCTCTCTCTCTCTCTCGCATGCTCAGATCGTGAATATCAAAGGGCGACATCATGATGTCAGAATTAATCAAAGAACGAAGGCCACGGACGTATTCTTGTACTCATAGGCCTATACTAACGTGCGCACACGTTCATTACCTACAGTAAATGCGCTACCATCATAGTATTGAAAAGAAGATTCGGAAACTTAGCTATGAGTTTATGGATTTTGCTCCCCCCGACGAATAAAAAAAGGCAATGATATGATAAAGGACATTATCAAATGTGGTTTTAGGGGGGTGGGGAGGCTCAATGGGGATGCCTCATGGGGGAGAGACACAGTTGTAAGGCAAGACCGAGAATACGAAATCGCCACGCCCCCAGAGACCACGAACTGACTAACACCTGTCGTATTAAACTCTATAGCAGCCATCCGAAAGAACTATTGTCTATGAGTCTTACTCTGAAAATGTCGGTGACGTAGGCTGACCTCCACAGCAGTATCGTTATTATATAAAAGTGTTGTGGTCTAGGCGGTGTCTGCTGTTTAAAATAAAGGCCAGGCGCCGACCTTTTTCCTTGTTAAGAGCTCCTACCAAAACCGTTAGTTGACAGTTACCTCTTCGGCTGTTGGTAGTTAAATACCAGTTGTATCCTGTGCCCTTCGCATGATTTTGTGGAATGTGTATAATGTCCCTAGATCTAGGTCTCATTGCAAGTGGTATAAATTCTTTTGATGAATTAATCAGGCTTTCTTTAATACTGGTAAGTCCACGTCATTTGGAAGACATGAGAGGAAACCACAAAAGTCTCGTCTTCATGTAAATATGCAGTTTCTCTCTCTCTCTCTCTCTCTGTAATTTATGTTATATACACACACACACACACATAAATATATATGTGTGTGTGTGTGTGCGTGTGTGTCTGTAGGGGTTTGGTTGGGGGATATGAAATGTGATACCGGTATCCGATAAGTAATCGAGAGTAACGGTAGTATCGTATTCGCCTACGATAAAGCATGAGGCGTGCATTTCGTGTACGTAATTTTTATCCCGGCTGTATTCCGTTAAAATCCTTGTCAAAACGCTGGAAACCTAAACTAAAAATTTATTTAGTCTTTCTTACAGCCATGTCGCATATATTTTGAAGGATGTATTTTCGGTGAAACTGTTTATCCCTTTTCTTTAGTTGCTTTTTCTTCTTCCTTTGGGTACGGCAATCACGGTAATAACAATGAATTTCCATTATCGTTTCAAATGTTTTCGTGACTGGGAGCAGATTAGTTATTTCCGTGGGCCCTTGAAACAGAAGTGTCACTCTGGCCTTCGTTATTTAAATCAGACCTTTAATAGACGAGATATTAAAGTGACGCGAAGAGAATGACTATTTTGCGGGTGAAGGCAAGAACAACAGCAGTGACAACATCTGAGCGGAAATGGACAGAATTTTTCTGCATTCATTGTGAAATTGCAGGAGGTATGGGAAGGGGGAGATTGGGTGGAGTGTTGAGGAAGGGAGGAGACGCCAAGGTCATCGTAAGACGATCGTGATATTGCTGCTTTCTGTTGCACGTGATTATTATTATTATTATTATTATCATTATTATTATTATTATTATTATTATTATTATTATTATTATTGCTGTTGTTGTTGTTGTTGTTGTTTTCCTTGCTGGTGTTACGATGTCTCGGTTTACTTTGTAGAATTAATTGTAACTTTAGTTAGTAAAATTTTTAGGCCGTAGATAAAGTTTTTGTCCCCACTCGTCCATCGCTTACCGTTCCTTTTCATTTCCCAGCTATCCGTAAAGAAAAGTAAAAAAAAAAAAAAAAATTCACCAGGTGATGTACGCTGAAGGCGTTACCTGTTCACCGGACCGACTGAATTATTTCGAAGGTATCATGAGCGCGCGCAGTTGGTGACACCGTGACGTCATAGATAGGTTGTAGGTGTACGACGAGAACACTTAATTTACTGCTTAGAGCTAAACCTTTACGGCGAGAGCTTACGTAGTGATAATAAGAAAAAACAGGCATGCATATTTCAATACCATAGGAACTATTCATTACTTTGTAAACAGAAAGGTTTATGGATTACAATTTTCTGGATTAGAATTTCGTCATTGGCCTCTCTGATAGGGTGATATTAAACAGGTTATTTCTACCTGAAACGGGCTTCTTTTTTTCTGAGTGGTTACAAATCACTGATGTAAGAATTCGGGAATAGTTAGTACGTGTTAGCTTATTTCTTTCTTTCTTGTGTGACGTTTGTTTTAGTTCACTTGGTTGGTGTGAGTCCTTCGGTTCACACCATACATATTATTCCTTTTTGCGTCCTTTGGGTAGGGACTCCAGCTGTATAAGGCGCCCTTAATCTAAACCAACCACCAACCTTGGGATGTGGAACAAGTTTTCGTCGGATGAAAAATAGTGGCGCATCCCAGCGCCTGTGTAGAGTCTTCGAGGATTATTCACTGCATTTGTTTAAGTTATGTGGAAAAACATTAATATCACAAGGTCAGTGAGTCAATTCAGTCTGGTTACTTGTGTCTTCATAGTTGTGTAGCTGCTGCTTGACAAGTATTGCTGAATTTGAATACAATTTGGTGGAGGGTTCGTCATCTACCTTGCTGGAAATTCGAACGAGTATCCGAAATAAACATCTAGAAATACTCGTATATCCTCATCATCACGATTGGAAGTATATTGTTCATACAGTAATCCTCTTCACCTTCGCGCGTCATTATTTATCTGTTTTTTAAACATATACAGTATGTTTTCAAGGTCAGCATCGGAAAACCTAGTGGGTTTAGGAGGTGGATAGTGGATGGCCGGACCAGCGTCTCCTAGGAGGAGGGGGGAGAGGCCCGTGTGGATGGAGGGCCATGGATGGGAGAGAACCTCCGGTATAGCTCTTTCCTCCACCCACAACCACCACCACCTTCTTCTCCACACCCTCCCATTCAACCAAGCCATGTTAAAGGCCAACTTTTAGCTGGACCAGTTTGGCGGCGACCAGAACCTTGTGTGGTCTGTTGCAATTGCTGATTTTCCTCTTTTTGTTATTTGATTATTTGTGTTTGGTAGATTTCTTTTATTCTCCTTATCGGTTTCTTGTTGACTTAATGCACTGCAGTGAGATGCAATGTAATTGGTAGCTCCGTTTGGTAAACGCAAGTTGATGATTCATTAGGTAGCATGAGTCAGGGGTGACGTCATCTACGCTATCTTCCCCTCCCTTCACCTTCCCCCCCTTCCCATCTCTCTCTTGCGTTGAATGGAGTTGCGCTGCCGATTTTTAACCTTATACCCGGACATTCCTTCAGCACGTCACTGGAACGGACATATATACGCACTCTCTCGTGCCTGTTCTTCCTCCCGGTCTTACGCAATTGGTCAGGAGTCACTCAGGACGTGGAGGCGAAGGCGTAGTACGCTGTTAAATAGATGGAATGTTTTCGTTCTAGTCTGTGACTGGCATAAAAGAGGACGTCATTTGGAAGGTATTTTGATGGCTTACGTACGATTTGCACATTGTCAGCAGTTAGCCACTTCTTGCGTACGTACACATACATATACATGTATATGCAAGGTCCAGAGTATATTTAAAGTTCTTGTGTGTTTAATGTACATACATAACACAAGTGTATTATGAGTGAGGGCGTGGCTGTACGGATGTACGTGTATGTATTGTGGACTCCTGATGAATAGAATATGATTTCATCTTGATCCAGGAGTAGTTTCCTTAATTTTGTCGCAAAGGTCAAATAAGTTTTATGAGGTATTCATCATTTTGAATATTCTTGCGAATAAGCTTGCACAGAGCTCGCATAAATATACTTGGGGACGAGAAAAGGGCGAGGAAAAGTGTGATAGCTTGTTATTATAAAGTATATACATTGATTGACGGGTTGCAAGACAAAATTATGAGAATAGAGTAGCTGGAGGTATATCTGATTAATATTGGTTGAAACAGAAGTTGGAGAGGAAGGGGTGAAAATATGGCTCCAATTGTATATAATTAAGACAAGTGATGAAAAAGAAAATGAGAAGTGCACACATGGATAAAAAAATATGCTGGGGCTAAAGATGGAAAGGCTGCAGATGTACATATGTAGCAGAACATTCGTGGCCCAGGATTCGGTAACGCAAGTCTTTGCTTACTTGGAGCCTCGAAATTTAACATCACTAAGATCCTTGAAGAATAAAACTCAATATGAACGGCCCATTGTAATTTTAATTGGGGGATCTTTTAGCTTATTCAGCATTATTACACCAACATCTCATCGTCCATACAATACGTCATCAACTTTGCGAGTTTAATTTTCCGTTCTTCATACTGTGGCTTTCTTTGAGTCAGATCCTTCCCTGTCAAAGGATGTATGAAATTGTACAAGCTTAGCGTTCTGTTTACATAGTAAACACTTATGTAAAAGATAAATAGAATTCAGAATTAACTTCAAAAAATAATTCTTTACACTACATACTTTGCTCGGCCATAGAAAGCTGTCTTCACGCTGAGAATGTGACCAAAAAATGTACTTCTGTGTTTCTAGAATAAAGTTCCCACGCTTTTATGACTTCCGTGCCAAATTGACCACCTGTTCTCCACAGCTGAGTGTACTAAATATTTGAGCAATTTCATAAGAGTACATTCCGATTTTTCATACGCCTCCTTTAGAAATTTTGTATTACATCAAACAAAAGCACTACTGTTCTTGCAAGAAAGTGTTGAAATTTAGTCAATGCTTTTTACTTATATGGACAAGAGTGAGTATCGCCCACAACCGTGCCTCTTCCCCGTGTCTTCATATTATCTCATTCATGCCTGACAGCCTAATAAGGTAATTCACAAAATAAGATGTTTTCCTCTATTATTTATTGGTGATGCAGAGGTCAGCAAGAATGTTGACATTGTGATAAAAATAGTTGATAACGAAACATTCTTAGCGAGTACCTGTAAATTTGTCCTAAATAAACTGACTGAACATAAACCAAGTGATTTTAAGGTGTAAACATAAAGCACCACGTAAGTCCGGATCTACGCCAAGAGCTACTGGGGAGAGACTGAATGCAATTATTGAAGGGAAATTGGAAGGAAATTAAAGACAAAAAGAGGAGGAACTTCCTATTAAGCTGAGGAAGCAATTAGAAGCTTCTGGCTGAGATCAAATAAGTAACATTTCACAAACAGAAATTTCGTACGCCCTGTGGACCAAGAAACTGAGAGGCAGTGATCAAGTAATGTG
>NC_089746.1:54074011-54086511 GCF_040412425.1 Macrobrachium rosenbergii | reverse complement strand
GAGCCGAGGGTCCTTATTTAATTATGTTTGTGTGACGTGGTCCTTTTTCCTTTTGAATGAGAAAATAATTGTCTGACAGCCATGTGGTTTTATATACCAACTAAACGTCTGAAATTTGTCAGAGCCTCGAAATTGAATTTTCATTTGCCCTGGAAATCAGGAGCCCTCGGACTGCGCAGTTTAAAGTCCGTTTCATGGGAGTTGATGGTACTGTGTATACTCGTTGTTCGTGCCTCTCAGCCCCTACCATAGATTGCACTGATATCGGCTGCGTTTATTAACCGCCAGTATCGAAGAAAAGCACTATAGTGAGAGTTTCTTTCTCTCCTGCCAAGTTTTGGCGTTTTCTTCCTACTTATATTTTTTCTGGTATTAAAGCCTATCTTCTTTTACTGGGACAGACACCACTTTTCTTACCTTCTTTTCGTTCTTTAGTTTTTTTCGGGCCTGGGATTAAGAAGTCTATGAGGTTACCTGTTCCAGTCGCTATATTCAAATGCCTAAAACCATTTTTTTTTTCAAATAAATTCTTCACTGTTGGCATTTCGAGATTGAACAATGCCTTGGGGCAAGACTTTAAAGTTTGTGGGAAATCTTTTTATATTCGTATTCTAAAATTGAAATCTGTAACGATAGGATAGCTAAGGAATTGCCCACTGTTTGGATTAGATAAACTTGGGGAGCTCTAAGCACAAACTATATTTTTCCCAGATTGGTACCTCCAGTGCCAAATGGCAGTGTCAGTTTTTAAATGCTTTCAAACGAAGAATCCGACCTTTTTTTGTTTTTGCGTTTTACAATAGCTCTTCGGTAGTAATTCTTGCTGACAGCAAAAGGTTTGTCGGGTGCAGAGCGGTATAGTTGCTGAAATTTCAATTAAGTTGGAAAGGTCATTCTGATCCTATTGAAGATTGTTTTGCGAATTTCACTCTTATCGATTTGGCAACTCTTAACTTGTAGTACGTCTCTTAGATTGATTTTTTTTTAAATGCCTTTATCATCTCTGTTGTTGCTGATCATTGGGACGTTTAATTTCTTCATCCTGGCTTTTAATCCGATTTCCGTCGGCGACACGTTTTGCTTATTTTTGATGCTGGATTAAAATTATCACCGTCAAGGTTATCTCTTATTATTCATTTAGTTATTTATTTCTCTCCACTTCAACGAGTATTCTTAGCCTTTTAGCCCTAGTCTTGTTAGTCTTGTTCCATTTGAATGAATGTTCATTTTGAATAACAGAATAATAATAATAATAATAATGTAATACGGACAAAGGCCTTCCCTCAAACGTATTTCACTAAATAGTTTCGCAACACGGCTAGAGGTTTGTCTGTATATGTTTTGTATTTTTATTTCTTGTTCAACTATTCCTGTGTCCATATCAGGGAGTGTATGTTGTAAATTACCAAGTAAATTCTTGAAGAATACCCGAATTGTAAAAACCAAAGCGCGCGTATTTTGGAAAAATGTCAGATCTCACACAGTAAATAAATTTTGCAAAGAAAAATACAAAATTGGCTAATTGTATATATAAAAAAGCATAAATGAGCTATGGTACTCGACAAGTCATGGCATAGGAACCCCAAACATATCTTTCTTTAGTAGGGGTAATATGAATTTAGTGACAAAAGTCAAATGAACGACTTTCCTAATAGTAAAAAAACATTGTACCTTCATATGAGGAATTTTTAAAAACTTACTCATCAGAACCATTGATGCGGACTTAATCCAGGATTGTTCAGATATACAACCAATACTACCAGAAACAATAATCAGTATTACCAGAACCAGAAATATGGCCAACCAACCGCAAGGCGTTGGAATCATGCACAGTAACCATTCATAAACTTGGAAAGCGATGTTGGGCGGACTTTGCTAAGATGTGTGTGCATTCGGAATGAAAAATGAAGCTTAATCACAAGGAACAATCGAGACCATGTTGAATTTAAAGAGGTGAATATGAAATTTACTCTAGAAACCACAATTTTCTTTGGGTGACTTAGAATCAGAAGTCGGATGTTGATAGTTGCAGTTACATTACACATTGTATCGCCATTAATAGAAAAATACAACTTTAAATAGGAACAAGATTTTATTGGTAGGAAAAAAGATCTGGCATAGCGGGTTTGATATACTCTTTTTATTAGACAGGGTAGCAATCTCAAGTGAAGAATGTCGCACAGAAGTTATGAAGAAAAAATGACTTGATCGGTGATATTAAAAAACAAAAAGTTCGCATGACTACAATTACTTGCGTATTTATTAGTATACGTAAAAATGTGGGCACGTTTACATAAATTTACACATCATAACATAGGCAATCTTTGGTGCTCTTATGTCTATTTACGTTTTATAAATTTTTGAATACTCGTATTTGTGTAATGATGTTAAAGGAATTTAACATTGGGGAGCTCTAAACTCACAATGAGTTGAATTGTCACTATACAAGTAATGTAGTGTTTAAAAACAACGCAAACAAAATTTTTAAAAAATCGGCTGCAGTAATACTGGAAAAATTTGCCGAAGCTTGCATGATGATAACATGAGTGTTGCTGTAAAAGATCTATGCAATTTAATATCATGTGTAGTGAGGGTTTGGATGTTAGCTTCGGTGGCAAGCACGATGGTGCACAGAAAATGACCGGGTTGCCAATTAGTCGATACAGACTGGTGTGATTCAAAGTGTTACAGGTCGCTCGTATTGAAACATCAAAGAATTTGAAAGCATTTCCTATCCGGCAAGAAAGAATCAGGTGAATAAAGAATTCAAGTGAACAAATTCTCTCTCTCTCTCTCTCTCTCTCTCTCTCTCTCTCTCTCTCTCTCTCTCTCTATATATATATATATATATATATATATATATATATATATGTGTGTGTGTGTGTGTGTGTGTGTGTGTTTTGTATACATTGTGTAAATAGATATAAGTATATTTATTAATATATATATATATACATATATGTATATATATATATATAATATATATATATAAATCCATATAACCTTTGATAGATACTTTTGGTATCCAAGGGCTGTTCGGATACTGAGTACTGATCCTACAGAAGAAATTGCTATCTCCTTCCCTATTCCTTTCAGTTTATCGTTAGATAAATATTAAATAAAGGTCACGGATTCAATTTGAAATCTTGTTTGGGATACTATGTCAATTTTTCGAGGCATGTCCCAAATTGCGCAGTAACATTACCAGTTAACACTGGCCACTTTATCAGAGAGATTGTATCAGTATGTCCATGAGTACTATGGCTGGCACTTCTGTTACAAGTACCTGTACGTATTACAGGTACAATACAAGTGAGAAACCAAGGCAACACCTACTGCATATGAATTCTATGTATTCATGTCTGTTTGCCACAGACCGGAAAGTTTTCTGACTAGAATATAACAATTGTACTTTATTGTTATGGTATATGTATAGAAATTATGTATATAATATATATATATATACACTATATATATGTATATATGTATAGCCTATGTATATACACGTGTGTGTTTAGATATATATATATATATATATATATATATATATATATATATATATATACACATACATAAATACAAACACGTATATATATATGTGTATATATATATATATATATATATATATATATATATATATATATATATATATATATATATATATATATATATATATACATACACAGTATATATGGTGCGCGTGTATTTTTGCGCGGGCGTTTGCAATCATGGTGAGAAAAGAAAGTGCTGTGGTTTGGATGTAGACTTTAAACGAGACACTTTTTGCCTAATTAATGTAAAGCATTCATTATTTCCAAGACGGATAACACAGCGCTGTTGAAGGGTGAGTTGGCTAGCCCTATGAGAGCTGTTAATCAGCTCAGTGGTCTGGTTAAACTATTTTAATAATATTAACAATGAAGGGTGAGTGATTTTTAATTACCTGAAATTGTTATCACCTTTAATTAAGTTTATTTATTCCCTCGTATTGAGAAATTTAATTTACATTGTGTAATATTCGCAATAAGCATTTACTATTGCACAATTTTGGGTTTCCTTTCATTAAGCTGGGGAACTCACTCACTCTCTCTCTCTCTCTCTCTCTCTCTCTCTCTCTCTCTCTCTCTCTCTCTCTCTCTCTCTCTCTCTCTCTCTCAGTGAGTAAGGAAACTCTTAAAACCTATTTATATCGAATTTCATCTTCGTTATCATACCTCGCCCACTTATATTATCACAATATACGTTGACGTGAGGTACACAGTATCGTGTAAACAACAATGCTAAGATCGGTAGACATAAACTGCCAAGGCATGTGATAAGTAAATATAATAATATATTTGTTTTTACACTGTTGTGATCATGCATATATATATATATATATATATATATATATATATATATATATATATATATATATATATATATATATATATATATAAGAGAAGTATATATACACATATGTAAGTATATATAAACACACATGTTTGTGTATGTATAATGAGTAAGTGTGTGCTTGTGTGTGTATGACAACTGTCTGGGCGCATACCGAACGTAATAGAGTGACATATATTAGGAAACATAACTTACCTTGCTAGATATAAATAGGCCAAATATGTGCGTGTCCTTGGGTCAAGGCTTTGTCCACGTCAGCCGAAATCAATGACGATAATATGTCAAGGCTGACAATAGGGAGTAAGGTGGAGTAGACCGTGTTGTGAGTGTTGTCGTATAAAGCCCTTATGGTGAAGGAGGAGCCGCTATAAGGGCTGCGATACGGGCCGACGAGCTGAATCAGCAAAGGAGGGAAAGTAGCTGAGGACTGGATTTCTCTTTTGTGTATTTGGCTTTTGTAAATCCAGGTAGGCGTTACTTCCACTTCCTTTCAGGCCTAAGACAAGTGATCTTACAGTGATGTATTCATTTATACACATAGTCATATACGTGTATGTGTATATATATATATATATATAATATATGTATATATGTATGTATACACACACATTTGCAAGAAAATTCTATGGTTAGTTTTTAAGATATGGCGGTTCGCTTTTTTCAGGGAAAGATTTCGATACTCGGTTACATCTCAGGAAGATGCTTCCCCGGCATTAAAGGTTCTAGCTCTCTCTCTCTCTCTCTCTCTCTCTCTCTCTCTCTCTCTCTCTCTCTCTATATATATATATATATATATATATATATATATATATATATATATATATATATATATATATATATATATATATATATATATATATAGAGAGAGAGAGAGAGAGAGAGAGAGAGAGAGAGAACTTTAGAACTTACCTTTAATGCTGGGGAAGCATTTTCCCGAGATGTAACCGAGTATCGACACCTTTCCCTGAAAAAAGCGAACCGCCATATCTTAAAAACTAACCATAGAATTTTCTTGCAAATAATCTCATTATGTTTCCCACACCCAAATCACTATATCATCAATAACGTAACCTAACCCAACCGAAAATAACCTGACCTAACCTAGGGTCATGGCAAAGAAACCGGGGCTGGTGCAATACTAGTATACATCTCAGGAATTTCCGGCCGGGAACCACCCGAAAGTGGGAAAGTACCAATATCACTTTGTATGACGTTCGTCATTTCTTTGTCTCATGTACATTGAATATTTTTGTTTATACGCTTACATCTCGATTAAATGTTTAAAAAAATATTAGCAAAGTTTTGCATCATTTATAAAGTCTAAGTCTGCCTATTTGATTTACTGTAATCTAGATGAACTTAGTTATATATTATGACAGCCATATTTTCTCTAAACCACGTAATATAGTTGCAAAATACGAAGAACCTTTGAAAAAAAAACTATAAACTGAAATAAGATTGTAGAATAATGATCAGAATTAAACTGGAGTTAATTTTAAGATATTTCAGTGCCAGTTTTTGTCTGCTTTTTGGAAGAATTACCTCTGTCACTGTTGAGAATTATTTTAAATTCTTTATAACTCAGACATTGCCACATCGACTTGTGTCTAGATTTTGTCAGTGACATATAGAACAAAAGTTTACAAACAGTTGTTTTTATCGCCATGTGCGAACAAAACACATTCTCTAATCTAGAACTTCGTTCGTGATTGGTTAGTAGGCTTGGTTTTCAAGGCTCACGTCTCTCTCTCTCTCTCTCTCTCTCTCTCTCTCTCTCTCTCTCTCTCTCTCTCTCTCTCTCTCTCTCTCTTGAATGAATTTACATGAATTGCCGGTTTTAAGACTTGTCAGTGACAATCAACGAAAGGAAATGTGGCTTTAAAGATAAACAAAAAATATTGACTACAAGAATTAGCACGTAAACTGCTTCAGCATAAGCCTTCTATAAAAAGGTAAATATATATATATGTATATATATACGTGTGTATATATACATACATACATACATACATACATACATACATACATACATACATATACATATATACATATATATATATATATATATATATTTATAAATATATAAGGGTGTTGGTATGTATGTATGTATTATGTCTTAACGTGGAATTTCTGTTGCCTAATATGTAGTGTAACTCATATTTCATGCAAACGGTTTTAATCTTCAAAATACACCATGAACACGTACGCCGTAATGACTGCATGAAAGTCTATTGATGCAATGCGATCAATAAAGTCATGCCGACGACGAGGAAGCAGTTTTGAAACCTCGAGTATTCTAAGGCATCGATTTCTCCGACACGTGGTAGGAAGTGGTTTCCAGGGATCGGACCTCGGAAGAAACACTGGTTGAGAATGTGTTATTTGTCGTTATTTTCTTACATTTTGCCAGTGTATATACATACCTGTGTATATGTATATGTATATATATATATATATATATATATATGTAAATATGTATACGTGTAGTTAATAGGTAAATACGCGTTGATGTCAACTTCTTTTCCATCCCCCCCCGCCCTCTCTCTCTCTCTCTCTCTCTCTCTCTCTCTCTCTCTCTCTCTCTCTCTCTCTCTCTTCGTCGTTATTGTCATGTTTCTTTCAGTGTATATACTGGTACACAGTTATGGACATATGAGCGTTGATGCTAAGTTTTTTCAACTCCTACCCCTAATCCCCCAGTCCTCTCTCTCTCTCTCTCTCTCTCTCTCTCTCTCTCTCTCTCTCTCTCTCTCTCTCTCTCAAGTCGGTCTAGACCTCATGCACATCCCTGGAACTACAATGCGCGTGTGAAGAGCCTCGTTGATCAAAGGGTCCTTAATATCTAATCGTCGGCATTAGCCAGTTTCTCGGTATTTTTTTTTTTTTTTGTCTTGTCTTGAATTAGACCGTGAATTAGTTGCTTCAGTTTCGGTGGCCGTAGGCTGTCATTCCACTTTCTCTCGGCCATTCCACTTAAACACTTAAATTGGTATGTACTTTCTCCTTTCCAGCTGCAGCATGACAAAAATCTAATGTACAAGTCTGATGGTTGAAAGCTTGCATTGGGTTTCTTGGCGTCTTAGTCTTCATTGCGTTATATGTAGATTCTTATATATATATATATATATATATATATATATATATATATATATATATATATATATATGTATGTGTGTGTGTGTGTGTGTGTGTGCGTACGTATATATATATATATATATATATATATATATATATATATATATATATATATATATATGTATATATATATATATATATATTGTATAAATGTAAATTTCTCTCCTTACGGTGGCTTAGTGTTATGGGAAAGTGCCGTTGGTATTTCGGGTATTGACAAGAAACGAAATAGAATGATGGTCACGAATCTAATTACCCCACTGTCCAGTAACAGTCTGCTATGTGATACTACTCTCTCTCTCTCTCTCTCTCTCTCAGCATCACCTGCGTGCCGATCATTTCGGTTCAGGTGTTGCAAAATATTTCCAAAAATAAGAATAAAGGTGACATCCGTTAGAAAACGGTGTTCTGCTGTGTATCGGCTCCCACCGGGAAGTCCCTTATGGAACCGAATGTTGACCGATGGGTTGTTAGTCATGTGACGCAACATTACTTCGGATAATGAAATCAACGGTAAAATGTTTGAGGGTGTTTGCTTTTCATGTCGGCGTAGTTTTATACGATTAATAGGGATGTTAACGGGACAGAAGAGCTGGGAACGATAAAAGAGCTTCAGTAATTAGGGATGTGTTGATAGGCTAAAGAAAACACTGAATTTTATTAGCTGAAGTCAATAATCAATGGTCTCATGTGTTACACACTGCCGCAAAGTCCGTTTGACTGACAGTTTGTGTATCAATACGAGACAGAGAGTTGTAAATTTAAGTGCTTTACTCGTGAGTATTCGTCAAAACTATCTCGTTAATTATGTTGAAAGTTATTTTGTATTGGTTTCAAGATATTCACGAGGCAAGCCAGTGCTAGACACTCATTGTATTAAGTCTTCGTCCGACATTTTCAAAGCAGAAAGCCAGCGCCATCGAGGTAATGCTTTCCTATATCGATGTAAAATTGAAATTGCTAATCTTCGTGCTTGCGTGACGTCAAACTGACTTTGAAGCGGAACTTCAGTATTGCACCAAAGCAGTGAAAAACCATTGACTACTTTATGTATAACTTAGCGACAATAATTTGCTAAACGTTACTTTAAAACACGCACGTGATACACTGCATTTAGAGAGCTGTCAATGCCACTAAGAAAATATAGTGTAAGCTGACATTCTTTAACCTTTCCGTGATTCTTTGATAACTTAGTTAGGTTATCATTTCGTCTGTGTACTTCCGAAGGAATTAAATGTTATGTTCGGCCTCAGATTGAGGAAATGTCTTTCATTACACGTTGTTGCCTGATTACTCGTGTGTTCCAATTCATTCCTCAAGAACTGAACTGAACGGTGGATGGTAACGGGAATTCCGCGGTGAATACAAAAGATTGGAAGAGGGCGAAAGTTTTTATACAACTTAGTCGACAGAGGTGCAGGTTCAAATAATAATAATAATAATAATAATAATAATAATAATAATAATAGTGAATAACAGTTTTTCTTTTTTGACTCCTTTCATAAAGGTGACTTTTTATTTTTTATTGCGTTAAATATTCGTCCATAATGACTTTTTCGCACCCGAACTTACAAATCATACTGTAATTCCTGAAGGACCTCTCTCTCTCTCTCTCTCTCGATGTATTCATTATGTAGGACAGGCAGCAACAATCGCCGATTAGCAAACTACATGAAATCTTGGATAGCACTCTTGAAAGAGATTAAGAGAGATTCAGTTGGAAAAGATATTGCTAACGTGGCATAATACAAAACACCACGCCTTTCCACTCATTAAATGAAATTGATTATTTTGATAAACGACAGCTTATTGTCGTTAAGGGTAGTGATTTAAAGATATTCTGAAGTATTATGAAGAGTTTGGTCCTCGTAATTTGTGTTTGCTTCAAATGCAGGTAATCGATACTTATTTTAATGGGGAGGATACCACTCCTACACTCGTTTGTGAGGATAATCATTGTTTTATGTCTGAGAGAGAGAGAGAGAGAGAGAGAGACAGGGGTGCGGGCGGTGTTGTGCTGAACAAATGCGTACTTGTATAAGCGCTCTTCATTGTTAATAGTTTAGTAAGCTAAGTATACCTTAGTTTAACCAGGACCACTGAGCCGATTTACAAATTGGCCCGAAGGATTAGATTTATTTTACGTTGTTGTTACCTAGCAACGTGCTCTTTATGACGAGAAATGAATTTCTATTAAATTTCTCTAATTCTTCATTGGTCTCGATCTCGGTAAGAGTGCTAAGTCCATCGAAATAAGAAAAATAAGAAAATTCTGATAATGGTCTTATATAGTTGCCTTTGTATGATTATGCAGTTTTCCTTATTGCTATGAATGTTTAGGGTAAAGACTGAAAGTGTGAACCTTTAACTGGGAACATTAAGAAACAAGTGAAAAATGGGCCGACCGAGTTTTCTGTACATCGTATAATCAAGGCCACCGACAATAGATCTATCTTCGGTGGTCTCGTATAATGCTGTATGAGCTGCGGCCCTTGAAACTTTAACCACGGGCCAGTGGTGGCCTGTCCTATGCCGTTGCCAGATGCACGGTTATGGCTAGCTTTAACCTTAAGTAAAATAAAAACCAGATGGCTGCAATGTGGTATGTTTGATGACTGGAGGGTGGATGATCAACATACCAATATGCAGCCCTATAGCCTCAGTAGTTTTTAAGATCTGAGGGTGGACGGACACACAAAGCCGGCACTATAGTTTACTTTTACAGAAAACAAAAATAGTAATCTATACATACATATATACATACATACACGTTTGTTTTTGTGCGTACGCATATTTGCTAATGTGTGTGTGGAAACATTTTGTTAAGTACATTCCATTGACCTTTTAAGGTTTGTGTGTGACATTTTACTAAGTGGGCTTTGGCGAGCGCCTTGACCTTTGAATGACCCCGATTTCTTAAAGAGTTTTTTTTTATACTTCCATGAACTTGCGTTCATGTCGTTCGGGAAATTGGGTTCCACTGGTTGGTCAAACATCAGTTAAATTTCGACGCTTAATTTCAGTATTTCAAGTCTTATGTCGCTCCCGATGGTGTGATACTTTCTGAAATGCTTCGATCTACAAGAATTGTTACAACAGGTCTGCTAGTCGTCTTCGGTGTCTTGTTTTCGTTGTTCTTGTGACAGTTTCTTTGATCAGGTTGCTGTTATACATTTACACATACATATACATACATTATATATTATATATGTATATATAAATATATTTGTGTGTGATATAGTATAACACATTATATATATATATATATATAATGTGTGTCTGTATACTATACATACATATATATATATATATATATATATATATATATATATATATATATATATATATATATATATATATATATATATATACTGTTGACTCAATCAGTAACTTAGGTTATTGGGTTTTGGTAGTTAAGTGTTGTCGGTCACATCTAAAAAGGAAGAGGGCAAAGGCTATCAACCTCATCCAGAACGATTGACTGAAAACCTGAAGGCCAACTTCATATATATATATATATATATATATATATATATATATATATATATATATATATATATATATATATATATATGTGTGTGTGTGTGTGTGTGTGTGTGTGTGTGTATGTATGTATGTATGTATGTATGTATATACGCATCTTTCTTGAACCAAGCAGTGTCTTAGGTTACTGGTCGTTGGTTGTTAGTTAACTGTGTTCAGTCACATCCAAATAGTAAAAGGGTATTAGCGATTATCAACATCGTCCAGAAAGATTTACTGAAAACCCGAAGGTTCCCAAAGGTGTCCCTTATCCTTTGGGTTTCACCAAGCATTTTAGGATGAGGGCGTGGCCCGAAGAGCTTTTAAGTATTTTTGGAAGATTCCTACGGGGCTCATCAAAGTGTTCACGAATGAAGCATTTAGAAAAATAACAGTTAGACCACAACAGTTATCAGCAAGCGAACACTGCTCTTTGTATTTTCAGTTCCCATAGACTTCCAGAAGTAAGTATTTGAGTCGTGTATACTTTAAGTGACAGCATTCCCACAGCCCCACCCCCACCCTGTATATCAGCGTACACACACACACACACACACACACACACACACACACACAAACCGGCACAAACAATCGGTAGCCTGATAGTGTTGTACAATGCTACTCAAAATTATGATGGGATGAGAAAGAAGCAGCTATGATGATAAGTTTGTAATAATCTGTTTGGTCTGTGATAAGAGTAATTTAACCCGTATGAATGGTCTTATTCAGGAATTAAGATATGCTACTGAGCCCTTAGAATGAATAGTTATACTTCTCATAGAACTTTAGAGTTAGGTGTCTCCATTTAGTTTGTAGAATACAGTTCCTTGAACTTGCGGTTATACTTGGTTTGCATTTATTCATCTTTATGGAATGACTGTGCCAATCCGTTGCATTGTGTGTCTGAGAATATGGTTCTGTTTTTGTAATTGTTCAATTATAAACGTGTTTATGCAGGGGGAATTTCACCTTCATGACTTGGCTATGACGCCATACCAAAAACGTTGCCGCTTTCAATGTATCTGGAATACAAACTTGGAATTTAAACGTTCTATGAGTTTGACGTTTGTCGAAGGTCAGGCGAGAATCTTCGCTTAAAAGTTATAACAGTACATATCCAACTAACTGTAATGGTCGGTTTTGCCGCTCACCGCCACCTAGCTGTGGTCGACGTCTGTGCTGTGGTTTGCTCCCCCCCCCTCCCACCCACCTACCCCCTGCTGGAAGACTAGCAGCAATCCACCCACTGCTCCTCTCTCTAATCACGCTTGTTTGGCCGACATTCATCCTCCGGTTTCTCATGGGAGTCGACTTTCCTTGCTTGAGCTCACATGAGTAATTCTGACGTCAGCCTGTTGCCGTTTTCTTGTCTCAGAGGGTTGCTTGTAGGGGCGTACATTATTAGGCTGTTGACCAGTCCCCTCCCTTACATGTTTCCATCCCCAGCCCCC